>NC_081389.1:0-300000 GCF_030684315.1 Stegostoma tigrinum | reverse complement strand
AATAATATTCATTTCAGGAAAAGAAAATATTATCTTTTTGTATTTTCTGCAGAACTGCACAATCTAGTCATCAGAAGACCTTACTGAGCATAAATGTCTGCGGTGCTGACTCTCCTCTATGGCCACCTTACAGCAGGCCAGACGAATGCTGGAAGTTGAGGACCTTTCTGTCTTCTCTCTCAAAAGAAGGGTAGCTGGGGATAAGGTCGGACAATGCCCTGGAGCATGGTATAAGGGAGACAATAAACAGCTTAGAAAGGAATTTTAAGAGACATGTCCATTAAGGAATTTGTGTAGTTCAGGTAGTTTAGGGGTGGCACGGTGGCTCAGTGGTTAGCACTGCAGCCTCACAGCACCAGGGACCCGGGTTTGATTCCAGCCTTGGGTGACTGCTTGCATGGAGTTTACACATTCTCCCCGTGTCTGCGTGGGTTTCCTCTGGGTGCTCCGGTTCCCTCCCACAGCCCAAAGATGTGCAGGTGGATCAGCCATGCTGAATTGCCTGCAGTGTTCAGGGGTGTGTGGGTTATAAGGGGATGGGCTGGGTGTGATGTTTCAAGGGGCAGTGTGGACTTGTTGGGCCGAAGGGCCTGTTTCCACACTGTAGGGAATCTAATCATACCTCGTGGTCATGTATCCATGAGACCAAACAAGTAGCAATTAACTGAAAGAGCAGCTGTTCTTTGTGTTGGATAAGAAGGTCATGCTAGATGACCCTGAAGTTACAGGTTATAGCCAAATCACTGGGCAGACTGCCTACAATCATGTCTCATACATTCAAGGCTGAAAGCGATAGATTTTTAATCAGGGTTCTGAGGAAAGGCAGGAAAGCGCAGCTAAGAATCGTACCATCAGCCAGAATCTCATTGAATGGGTTGAATGGCTACTTCTGTTATGACATCTGATGGTCTTAAACCGTGCTTGAAATAGGGAGGGAGAGGGAGATGTATGCAGGTTCCTGGAGCTGAACATCTCCCTGAATATGGATACAAACTTCAGAGCCCAATCTCAGGCCTACAGTCACTGTGACAGTGTGGTGATTGGATTTGAACCCTATCCCTCCTAAGACATATTACAAAAGCCTCCCTCAAGGCGGGGCCAGTATGTTAATGTTTCCTCTTTTAAGCAGAAGGAGGTTTAGGTCCATTGTCACAGTGATACCATTGGGAACATTCAAACCTTCAGGAAAGGAGAGTGAAAGAGAAGTTACAAGCATGCATAGTGAGAAGAGAGATATAGACCAAGAAGTGACCAGGAGCAGAGAGTGAAAGAAGATATTGGTCGCTGCACAATGTGTCCTTATTCTGTGTCTAATCTCGTCATGTACCTGTCCTAGGGACAGTGTAAAGAGAGAGTTACTCAGTATAACAACATCTACTTGACTGGGACAGATGAGTGTTTGATGTGGATAGAGCAGAGGAGATTTACTCTATGTCTAAATTACAGTGGCCTATGCTGGGGAAGCAAGATGAAAATAGTGTGGAGGGAGGCTCACTTTGCATTTAATTTCATATTGTTCCTGCCTTGGGAATATTTGATGGGAACAGTGTAGAGAGAGGTTTACACTACCTAACTCCATGTTATACGTGCCCTGGGAGTGTTTGTTGGGAGCAGTGTAGAGAGAGGTTTACACTACCTCACTCCATGTTATACGTGCCCTGGGAGTGTTTGATGGGAACAGTGTAGAGAGAGGTTTACACTACCTAACTCCATGTTATACGTGCCCTGGGAGTGTTTAACAGGGACAGTATTGAGGAAGGTTTACTTTCAGATTTTGGAGGTAACCCCTCTCTCTTTATGTCTGTGAATATTACAGATTGTGTGAATTTTAGAGTTTATCTCTCAGTCTTTGATATTGTACATGGGAGTGAGATTCAGTTTGCACACAGGGTCTCTGTCATTCTTTAGATGTCTAATGGATTATGTGCATATATTAAATGTTTATTTCCATATTTGTGTTTGCAATTGAATCTTTAATATTGTAACATACAAATAGTTTTCTACATGGTATATTAATTATAAATAATCTGAACTCTTTGAGAATATCTGTTTTAATTAAATAACTTATGTGTCTTCTGAATGGAGCAAATCTACATGAAATGAAACAGAAAGTGCTGCACATACTCAGCAGGTCAGACAGCAGAGAAAAACTGAATGAATGTTTTCAGCCAATAACCTTCATCAGAGGAAATGACTGTACATTCCCAACAGTCATTGCTTTTATTTAATGTCCACAGCATCTGAAGTAAGCAGCTTTTCCAATTATAAATCTCTACAGCGAATTGTTCAGTTGATTGATGTGGCTTACTGTTGAGAGATTAACACACTCCTTTTCGATCTTATAGTTGATGTGATTACAGGATGGGATTTGTTTACAGACCGATTTGCAGAGTAATGGATGTAATTTCTATCTTTCTTGTTCTGTTTGAGTGTTAGAATAAAAAAGTCAGTAGAATGTGGGATCAGAGTGGGACAGAGCACTGTCTCTGTCTAAGGCTGTGGGATTGATTGTCCTTCTGTGTCTCTGTGTCTCTATGAGTGATAATGTACAGACACTGTGTGTGAAGGAACTGCCTGCATTCCATGTTGTATCTCAGGTGGAAGGTAGAAAGAAGGGCAGAAGGGAAACTCTGTGATGGGTAGAGTATTTTATCCCAGGACCTCTAAATGAAACAAAATCTGAGTATCTGTCACTGATGAGCAATCTTTGCGGATATGATGAATCTCTGATACATTAGATGTTACAGAGATAGCCTGTATTGAAGGGGCTGGAGGAGGATACAATGATAGGGAAGGCCATATGCTGGAGGAGGATACAGAAATAGGGACGGGTCTAGGGTCTGGAGGAGGTTACAGCCATATGGAGAGAAGAGGAAGCTGGAGGAGGTACCAGGGTTAGGGAGGGATGTTGTAGATGAATAAAGTTACAGAGATAGGGTGGTATGTTGGGGCTGGAGGAGATTACAGAAACAGGGAGGCATGGTAACTGATGCAAATTTTCAATTCCCTTATTGAACAGCTCCTCCTAGCCCTTAGTGATCAGTAATGAATGAACAATAATGACAGATGTTTACTGGGTATTTCTAATGTTTGGCACAAAGAATCATGACATTCCCATTACTGCCCATCACCCATACACCACATTGTCTATGTCTGGTTCCATATCTAGGGAGGGATGTACCTGCTGGAGAATGATACAGACAAAGGGAGGGATGTTGGGACTGGAATGGGTTAAAGTGGGAAGGTTGTGGGGACTAGAGGAGCTGACAGAGATGGGGAGATGTGTAACGACAAGAGGAGATTACAGATAAAGGGAAGGGTGTTGTGGATGAAGGAAGTAGCAGAGGTAGGGTGGTGTGTAGGGGCTGGAAAAGATTGCAGAGATCGGAGGTATGGTAACTGATGTGAATTTTCACCTCCATCACCGAACAGCTTCTCCCAGCCCTTCATGATCATGACTGCGTTGACAATGGTGCCAAATGTTTATTACCAAGTGAAGGCACAAAGAATCATGACAATCGCATCACTGCTTATCACTCGTACACCCTACTGTCTATGTCTGGAACTGCTTTGTGCATTCTGGGAGATGACCATATTCTAATGACAGAAATGTTAGGGCTTTTGTAACTCCTTATTTGATTGCAGCAAGGTCTATTGAACTGGAGAGGTCAAACTGTGACCTCACAGAACACCTCAGTCTGTACATCACAGAGAGAGAGCAGATACCACAATAGATTTGTAAATTGTTGTATAAAATGGGAAATTGGATGTTTGGATATTGGTGTGTTGCAAAGAATGAGGTGTGTTTTTTTCACACAACTTGAAGGTTGAAAGTGGAATTGTGTGGTGTTCACATATTAGTTAGACAAAGTCATGTAAGTTGTGGAGAAGGTGGACTTTGGTTCTCTTATGAGGCAGACATGGCCTTGACCCTCTTCCTCCATAAAATCTCATGAGAGGTGTAAAAAAATCTGGGTAGAGTATGCTTGCCTTCATTGCTCAGACCTTTGACAATAGGCATTGCAATGTCATATTAAAGTCAGAAAGGATATTGGTGAGGCCTCTTCTGGAGTATGTAATATCTAATGGTCTCACGGGCTTCATAATATTTGATTTAACTTTGAGCTTTGCACTTTTGAGACCTCACAATCCCAATTATAAGTATCCATCTTGCCTCATTTCACTCTTTGAACTTCTTTTTTGCATCTAAAAGTTCTGTTCTAGCTAACAATCGCCTACAAAAAGCTTGAATACTGTACCACTCAATGTGGTACACCTTTATTACACTTCAAAGCAATAGCATATATTCACAATGACAATGGTTCCTTTGAAGTCCCATGAGCAAAGGGCTGACATAGGTACTGAATCTGTCAGCAGGTAGTCAGGCTCAGTTTTGGATCACCTGACCAAACTGCTGTACCTGGCTTCAGCAGCAAGGCATACATCAGATTTTTAAAATAGAGTCATACATCATGGAAACAGACCCTTCAGTCCAACTTGTCCATGCCAACCAGATATCCTAAACTGATCTAGTCTCATTTGTCAACATTTGGCTCATATTCCTCTAAACCTTTCCTATTCATGTACCCATTCAAATGCCTTTTAAATGATACAGTTTCCTTAACCTCCTTGTGCAATGATTGTCGTATTGGGAAATACCTGCTTTATCCTCCTAATTGGTTTTCAATTAAGCACTGTCCTGTTTGAAGCCATCTTCAGGTGTGTTCGATCTTGTTCTCTCTTCAAAGTTATGGTTGAAGAAATACAGGCAACTTTCTGCGGTGTTCTTTCCAAGTGCCTTCTCTTAATAGTCAGAGAAACAATGGGACATTGTTTTCCAACACGGTTTTTATGAAATTACTTTGGGTCTATCCTCCCTTGGTGCAGTTCTTTGGTCAAGCGAGAAATTTATTCTGCAATGCTAATTCATGAGGTAGCCCCCTGTCACAAAACCAACACACCAGAACTTTGCCACAACACGTTTATATTCGTTAATTGGGAATGAATAACAAACACGACTGTATGAGCCAAAGTGAACAATATAATAGGAGAATAAATGTAAATTTGGATTCCAAAGATTTTACCTGTGGGCGTCAGTGTGTGAGCAAACGTTTGGCTTATGTAAGTCACCTGGTACTTTTGGGATAGCCTTTATCATTTTCACAGTTTAACCTTTACTCTTAATCCACTGATAAAAATATCTCTTTTTGCTGATTTTAACTCTAAGTATTTTCCTTACCTTCCCTTGTCTTTTCCTAGTTTTTGATTTTTACTTCATCCATGTAGTTTCTCCACCAGCTTTTCTTAGTTTCAGGGTTTTTTTTGACAATTGTATGCTTTCTTTTACTGTTTGATGACACCCTGTATACTTGGGGACACCTTTGGGGTTTTGGATCTGGAAACATCATTATTCATCTTTTTTGAGTCATGACTACACTGTGGCTGTAGAGTCTCACTTTTGAAATTTTCCCACTGATTGGTCATTCATTTTTCTTAAAGTATCTGCATCCAGTCCAAATTCTCCAGATCATCTCAAAACAGGTTGAGGTGGTGTATACATTAGGTAAGGAGAAAACGTCCTCTCATCTATCTGTTAAAATCCCTTGCAGACAGCGTCCTCACAATATTGTAAGTGACTACTTCATTCAATTTAAGCTCTATAGGAGATCTGTAATTGTTAGGGCTACCCATGGCTTGGCGGCACAAAATGGCCGATGGCTGCCCATGATTACAGTAGTTAGAGCATGTGGGAAAGTACTTACTTAATAGTGTCCAAAGGTAGAACAATAGTAGGTCTGTATAATCGAAGTTGTTTAAATAAGATAGAACGTACCGCTGCAATTTCTTACATAGATAAGAACATTTCACACTAATTTGTTGCTTCTCTTGAATTATTTAAAAAGATGTTACAGTATTAAGAGTACGTTTTAGTTAAGATTCTTCAGGTAATCATAGATACAGATTCCAAAGTAGATATAGGTTTACTTATATGCAAAGAAAAATCACCAAAAGCAATAGAGTAAAATATTCAAACCAGATTCAGACAGTATAGTGGCCTTCGCCTTATCATTCAGACATTGAAATGTGGATTAAATAAGCACATTGAGACACAATTTGTTGGCTAAAGAATTCTAACGTTAGGTGTAACTACATGCATTTGTTGGGACTGATCAAAAATCAATGTTCTTTTGTATTCCTCGTAATGAGAAATCTTGAAGGGCCTTCTGGAATCTAGAACAATGAAACCCTGGAAGATTCAATCCTGTCCCTCTCTCAACCAAATGCTGGAATGTGTCACTCATACCTCATGAACAAATGAAAGATATATGTTATGCAATAATGCAAAATGTAATAAAATTTCATAATACAATGTTGCTTCTATCTGTATTAAGAAAAGTAGACAGAAGTGCTTTAAATGAAACATTCTCTTGCTGAGACCAGAGCAATTTCAAAAATCAGACATTGTCAAAAATCAGAATCTTGTCTGCCATTTAAAAATTGCTACACATTTTAGAAGAAATTCGAAAGTGTGAACACAATAGGAAACAGGGCAAATAACAGCACAATTTTACTATTAATCCAAGAGAATTGGCAAGGTGGGGAACTTCTGATCACCGTAGAGGGACCTTGTCGAAATACACAAGAGGAATTGTTCATTGTTCATTGATCAGATCTATTGTCCAGTGAATATAAACACGCTCTTTCAGTTTAATAGTTCATCAAAATATGGCAAATTCAGCAGGAATGAAGTCTACACCAGTCAATATTTATAGTGGACTTTAGAACCAATTGACAACGTGTTCATCCAAATTGGCACTGAAACAATATGTCACCAAGCTGCTGGTTACTGATTCCTCAAATGATTCAGTCCAGTTACTCAATGTTCTCACATTCCAATCCAATTGAAACCGACAAAATACTCTAAGATAATGCCACAATTTGAAAAAAAGCTTAACATCATTCCTCAAAAATGTGAAGAAAGCTTGACTCAGGCCTTTGTAAAATTATTGGCAGGAGGGTATGGGTAGGGCGGATAGGAAGAAGCTATTCCTCTTAGTTGAAGGTTCAATAACAAGGGGCATAATTTTAGAGTGAAAGGCAGGATGTTTAGAGGGGATTTAAGGGAACTTATTTTCACCCAGATGTTGGTGTGATCTAGAATGCAATGCCAGGGAGGAGAGCTGAAATAACTCCACTGAGGCTGATATCCCTTCACCAAGCCACCCTTTATTTACACATGTATAGTACATGGGCGCTGACCAGCCAGCTCAGAGCCAGCTCTCAGAGTGAACAGAACTTCTGAGACTCCAGTTTATATCTGTCAGCTAGGGCTCACTGACTGAACCTGGTTAGTAGTCCCCATCACGGAACTCATATTCTATGGGTCCACTGGTTGACCTCATTGCAATTGCTATAGTAGCTAAAGCAGGAAACCTTATTATGTTTAAAAAGTGTGTGGATGAACACTTGAAGTGTCCCAACTTTCAAGGCTGCCCACCAAGTGCTAGAAAATTGGATGGCTTTAGATAGGTCAGAGCAGACCCAGTGGGCTAAAGGGATTTTTTTGTGTTGTATGACCCTATGACTCTGTAATAAATTGACTTCATGATTAAATTGAAAATATTGAATGAAAATTCATCCAGTTAATGACACACACGACGGGTCTTACCAATCAATGGTTATCTGAAAAATAAAATAGGCTAATGTTAGTTGTGAAGAGTGGGCCTATAACATTGAAAGAACATTAGGATATCCCAGTATTGACATGGTTTAGAAGTTTGAGGATGACCTCTGTCTGAAGACAGACTGAATCAGTTCAGAATATATTCACTGGGGTTTAGAAGAATGAGTTGAATGTCTCTTGAAACTTACAACCTTCTAATAAGACTAGACAGGGTGAATGCAGGAAGGATGTTCCCAATGACCAAGGCAATTCAGGACCAGGGATCACAGTCGAAGGGTATGGGATAGGCCATTTAGGGCTGAGGTAAGGAGAAAATTCTTCACTTAAGGAGTGATGAGGCTGTGGAATTCTCTGCCACAGAAAGTCTAAACAGTAAATGTTTTTGAGAAGGAGTTAAATTTGGTTCTTAGGGCTAAAGGGAGAAAGGGTCAAAAGTGGGAACAGGATATTGAGTTGGATGATCAGCCATGATCATAAGGAATAGCGAAGTATGCCCATTTGTATATCCATTGGGATAGGGTGGGAGGAGGTTTTGGCAAACAAAGGTACAGTCTCAGGTTAGTGGTAAATCTGAAGTTGAGAACAATGCTCTTCACAGTACAGCTTATGAATTTTTAGGATTCACTTCTCCAGAGTTTCTGGATGTTCTGGATGTTTAGTTTCAGCCAAGTCACCATTGTCCTGGAGTGTCACTCTCTCAAGAAAGGTGACTGGTAGTGAATTTAACCTGTGGGTCACCACAGAGTTGAGAAGGCAAGACCTTTAGGGTGACCTGAACTCGTATGGGAACTGAGGTTGTGCTATTGGTATCTCTCTGCATCACATACCAGCTATCCAGCCAAGTAAGCTAAGCAATCCCTTAAGTATTAATATGTTCTCCAGTGAGATGAACAGATTTCTTCGTCTGAACATAAGGTTTGATTGAATTCAATGTTTGAAAAAGCACAACGTGATGTGTGACCTTCATTTGCTCCTATTTCTCATTTCCAATTACAATGAAATTTCCAGTGGTGCTCCCAACTAAAATCTGTGAGACTGTGCATTGAGTTTGGGTGAACGGGTCTCAAGAGATCATGATCCTGTTTTTCCACACACAGAAAATCCTCACTCTGTGCAGCAGGTCGTATTACTTGGAAATGCTGGATATTTTCCCATTTCATTGCCTGGGTTCCATCATCAATTGTAAATTTTCTAAACCCACTTCATGATCAGGCTGATGTCCACCTATTAAGTGGCAGCCATTAATTTGTGTTGTTGTTATTGTTGTTGCTCCAGGACTGTTTAGAGGGCTGATGTGGTTCAGTGGTAGTGTCCGTATGTCTCAGCCTGGATGCCCAGCTTCGAGTCTCACCTGCTTCAGAGGTCCGTTGTAACATCTTCGAGCAAGAAAATATCTAAAACATTCATTAACTTGTCTACGCACTAAACTACCTACAGATCAATGGCTTTTATACACAGACTGTTTTATATTAAATTCCCGAATATGTCTTACTGACATAGTCAAGTGATCACAACTATTCACAATTCTTAGAAACAAATTATTTAGTAAAACAAGAAAGTATTTCAGACACAGTTGACTAAGAGATTGAGTGTATTTTGAGGTAGTTAACTGAGGAATAAAGACTGGCCTCTTCTATAGCAACAATAAGAGCCACAAAAACAAATAACAGTGATTTCACCATCATAAGACCACTCAGACAGAGGTTCAGGGAGTTGGAATGACAAAAGCCTGAGTACTGACTCAAAGAGCATTCTGCCTTTATAGCTGCACTCAATAGGGAATGACTGTGTTCTGTGACCTTAACCCACCATGGGCTGATTCTCTGTGATAACCCTGCAGCCCAATTGTATCAATGTGGACTTCACCAGCTTCAAAATCTCCCCTTCCCCCACCGCATCCCAAAAACAGCCCAGTTCGTCCCCTCCCCCCACTGCATCACACAACCAGCCCAGCTCTTCCCCTCCACCCACTGCATCCCAAAACCAGTCCAACCTGTCTCTGCCTCCCTAACCTGCTCTTCCTCTCACCCATCCCTTCCTCCCACCCCAAGCCGCACCTCCATCTCCTACCTACTAACCTCATCCCACCTCCTTGACCTGTCCATCTTCCCTGGACTGACCTATCCCCTCCCTACCTCCCCACCTATACTCTCCCCTCCACCTATCTTCTTTTCTCTCCATCTTCGGTCCGCCTCCCCCTCTCTCCCTATTTATTCCAGAACCCTCACCCCAGCCCCCTCTCTGATGAAGGGTCTAGGCCCGAAATATCAGCTTTTGTGCTCCTGAGATGCTGCTGGGCCTGCTGTGTTCATCCAGCCTCACATTTTATTATCATGGGCTGATTCTCTGTTGGGTGACAGTAGATGCTTGAGTGCCTGGCCCAGTTTTAATGTTATGTCAGTGTTCATATTGTGGGGTTATATGTTTTGGCTCCTGTTCAGATCTTCATACTTCAGTTCAGTTGGGAACATCATCAGTCCATTTAGTGCATGACTGTTATGACATGAGGTTATGTTGCTGCTCTAGTGATCAATCAGAGGTTTGTGTTAATAATTAAAGATATGATTCCATGTTCCACCTCAGCAGTGGTAAAATTTTCACTCAGTGGATTAAATTAGCTTCGAAAATTATTCTTGAGAGTAGTGAAGACCAAGAGATGGCTGTTCTATCAGAAATAATGATTTGTTTCAAATAGGAGTAGGGGCTGCCTACTCCGGAATCATAGTAAGGTAGACGGCTAATAAACTCTGAACTGAGTTACAGTAAACAGTTGTATCAACATCCAAAATACAAAGGACTGGAAGGAGCACTAAAAATTATATGACAGAGTATCTGAAATTGACCTCAGCATCAGACTCAACGGAGAGGGGAGTGGAGGGACCCAGCAGCAAGGCGTCACAGTCTAAGGTTAAGAGTTAGGCTTTTTATGACAGAGATGTTCACCAAGCGATTGATGAGCCATGATCATACTGAAAAACAGACAAGGCTTGAAGTGCTGAAGAGCTGACTCCTTCCTTTATATTCTATATTGCTGCATTTCTGTGAAATAAGAACTTGGTGCTGCAAAGTGTCAGCCACAGAGAAGAACAGAGAGTGGGAGCAAACAAGTCATTTTACAGCCAATTCGACTAGTATTAACGGATGCCTCAGGGACCATTGCTCAATGCAGAGATATTCATAATCTCTATCAATAACTTAAATGATGGAATCATGTGCTATGTCTGCTGATAATACAAAGTCCATTTCAATCTCTATCAATAACTTAGCTGATGGGACAATGGGACAATATATTTCCAAGTTGTGAGTGCCTTGGAGACGAGGTGGGTGATGATTCCATGTATCTGGAGCCCTGGTTCTACTAGATAGAAGTGGTCATTGGTTTGGATCTGTGGGTGTTTGTTGAAATTCTGCAGTGCATCTTGTAGATAGTACACACAGCTGCTACTGAGCATCAGTGGTGTGAATGGTGTAAAGCTTCTTGAGTGTTGGTGGAGGTGTGGGTGTAACAATGAGTTTCTCACTATTGAGCAGCAAGAGGGTAATTAACAAGGATTACTGCTCATTGTCACCCTCAGTACTACCCAGTCTTGCCTGAATGAAATGCACATTCTGCTCTGCAGAGCCAGGCAGTCAGTTCACCAAGTGGACCAGGCTGTCTCTTAGGGCTACTGCTTTCTCTCTTCATACTCACTCACTTGAACCTACCTGGATGCTTTGCCTTGTATTTTGGTTTTGACACACAGCCTGGATGCTTGTCATGCCTGTCTGGAGTTATCAGCCACATGGGTGGTCATGTCTCTGAGTGGTATTGTGCTACATGGGATATGGCAGATGTCTGGGTCTGGGAGGATCGGTGCAGATGTGATGGATTGAACAGCCTCTTTCCGTTTGTTTTGACAAATGCGGATTTTTTTAGGCTTTGATGTTGATGGCATTTGTCAAAATCCCCACATTGAGTCAATTTTTGAAAGGAATGAGGTACAGCCAGAACCTATCAATCCATTGTTCTGACCATGGAATTGGGCACAAATCTGTCTCTGTGACTGTGTTCACGTTTCTGTAGTCTATACTGAATTGATTTGACACATCACTCTTAGTAACTGATACTACTAAGGAACTCTAGATTTGACTTGTTTTAATTTAATCATGTTCCAGCATGTATTGAATCTCTGTTTCCTCGTGAGTCCGACTTACTGGGCTCAGTTGATAAAGATGCCAGTTTATGGATGCTGACCCTCCCACATCCACATCATGTCTACTTGACACATTAGATTACCTTACACTTCCACGTAGTCTTATGAAAACCTCACACTACTAAATAAGACAAAACTAATGTTTAACTGCCTTATTATTTGTTTTGGCTAAATTAATTATAGGAAGTTCACTTTGAGAGCTGTCTATCCTTCCTTCCACCGTACTCCTGCTGTCTCTGTCATTGTCTGCTATTCTTACCAACTGTCACACTTCATCTCACCCCATTATCCTCTTCTCTGTGATAATACCTGAAATAACACCACAGAGGCCAGTATACTGTCATCAAGTCATCTTTATTTATACCTGCATATAGTTCAGCTTTCAGAGTGAACAGAGTCTCTGACACTCCTGTTTATATCTGTCAGCCAGGGCTCCCTGGTTGGACCAGATTAACAGCCCTAATCAGGGAACTCATATTCTACAGGATCCACTCAGCTGACCTTGTTACAATCACTACAATCTCCTGAATGAATAAAAAGTGCACAATGGGAAATGTACTCCAGTCAAAGTGTCAAGTTTAGAAATTTGCTCCTTATTGTAAAAATATAAAAATAATGATACAACCTCTGTCCCATTGAATAAATTGGTTCTGATCTCCTGGTCAGCATCAAGTTTGATCCCAGCTACATTGCAGATATGAGGCCAGACAGTTGAGTCTGGTGACCATGTTACTAAGTCCCTGATGTCACAAAGGGACCAGGACCAGTAGAACCAATCTAAACATGGCTGATTATTTCACTGAATGTACAAAGAGAGTTTCCAATTATTTTTATTGAAAATTAATATGTTCTCCTCCCTTTTAATGAACATTTTGTTAGATTGACCACATGCATGCCACTATTCACATGATGCTAGTGGACTACAATTCCTTGGAAATTGTAGTCAGCACTGACAGTTTACACCATCCTCCTAGAATGTCACATCTGTGAATTATGTAGACTAGCTCCTCAATACAAAAGAGCAACAGAAAAAAAAAATCTCTTTTTCAACCAGAACAGAACAAATGAAACCATTGAAAACACTTATGCATGACCTGGCACTGATGACCTCGACAATTATCTCCTACAATATTCAATGGTCTTTGACTGGGGACATCCAAATACTTCATTAGCTGATCTGTCCCAATTAGGAGCTCTGGTGACACAAATGCAATTGCTGCTGCGTTTGAATAATCTTTAATTATACAGTTTGTACTATATTCCCCAGTCTGTTGTTTTACATGCTACAGACAAATATACATATGCTCCTAGCTTAATTAACATCCCTTCTCAACTCAGTCACTTTGAAATCCAAAAAGAATAATGTTTTCAACAGAAAAATGGGCAAACTTCCAAATATATCAGAAATATTGTTGCATTTTCAATTGCAACTGCCAAAGAAAAACTATGGACAATGCCTCAATGACTACCACCTGGTGGCTCTGACCTCCAAATATATGGAGGTTCATCATGGCTCACTTCAACTTCTGCCTACCAAATTGCTTTGATCCTTTGCAATTTGACGACCACTGTAACAAGGCCACGGCAGAAGCCATCTACCCGGCCCAACGCTCATTCCTGGAATATCTGGATAGCAGGGACACCAATGTTAGGCTCTTACATATTAACTACAGCGCTGCCTTCAACGCCATAATTCCAAACAAACCTCTCTCTAAGCTCCAAGATTTAGGCATTGGCTCCCTCCTCCATTACAGGATCCTTAACTTCTTGACCCATAGACACCAACAGTAAAACTAAGCAACTACATAATTCTCAACTCTGGTGCCCCACAATGACATGTACTCATCCCCTGCTATACTTCCCATGCACTTACAACTGCATAGCCAAATTCAGCCCCAGACCCATATACAAGTTTGCTGATGACACCAAACAACAATGAGACAGAGTACGGCAAAGAGATTGAGCGCTTGGTGGTATGGTGTAAAGGCAACAATCTTTCCTTCAACATCAGTGAAATGAAAGAGCTGGCCATTGACTCAGGAAGCCAAGTAGAACGCAAGCCCCTGTCTGCATCATGGTGATGAGGTGGAGGTCATCAAGAACCTCACATACCTGGGAATGATAAACTCTAACAATCTGTCCAGGTCCACCTATGTCAATGTGATGGTCAAGAATGCACAATAATACCTATACTTTGTTGGGAGGCTTGGGAAATTCAACGTCTCCACAAAGGTTCTTAGCAACTTTTATAGAAAACATCTTATCCGGATGCAACACAGCATGGTACAGCAATTGCTCTTCCTAAGTCTGCAAGAATCTACAGAGGCATGAACACAGCCCAGTCCATCACACAAATCAGCTTTTCATCCATTGACTCCCTCTAAACCCCCCACTGCCTCAGGAAAGGAAACAATATAATAAAATCCTCCCACTCAAGTTTTTCATCCTCTTCATCTGACAGAAGATCTAGAAGTTTGAATTCATCTACGAACAGATTCAAGAACAACTTCTTTCCCATTGTTATCAGACCTTTGAATGGACCTCTTAACTGTTATGTTGACCTCACTCTCTGTACCTTCTCTGTTGGTATAATGGTATATTATGCATTCTGTTCTGTTAACCTGATGCACCTAGTACGGTACAATTTGCCTGTGTAACACACAAAACAACACATTTTCTGAAGAAGGGCCTCGACCCGAAAGGTCAGCTTTCTTGCTCCTCTGAAGCTGCTTGGCCTGCTGTGTTCATCCAGCTCTATACATTGTTATCTCACATTTCACTGTAGCTTGGTACATGTGACAATAATAACTCAACTCAAATGCAACTCGTGGAGGTCCAGGGATCAGTGTTGGGGCCACAGTTATTTACAACATATATTACTGGCAAGGATAAGGAACTCCTTTCAAGACTGAAATGAAGCTGCTAAGTCACTCACTTTGCTATATTTTTATGCAGAGACAATTTCTTGTCCGGTCACTCACTGAACCTGCCCAATGCCCTTTTTCAGTCTTTCTATGTTCTCCTTGCATTTTGGCATCCCACTGAACTTTGTATTATCAGTAGACATAACACATGATCCCATCAACCAAATTATTATACTCATACTCTCATACTTTCAATACTCCTCTTGGGCCTTATGTCCTTTTGCTTCCTCTGTACATGTTATACATTTTTTACTTTCTCACTGGCTCTGAAAATTCTTGGACACCTCTTGTTCTCTAGGCTTATTGTTCTTACATTTTACCCAGAAGGGAATGTGTTGGATCCATTGCTTGACACTCCCAGAAATACATGGTCAGTCACTGTGGTCAGAGATGCTCCAATTGGCTGACTTGCCATCAGCCCAGACATTTCCAGTGGGAGACGTTCCCAGTAATAACTTCACTCACATTGTTTCCCTTCACTAAGGTCGGTTTTAACAGTGAATGTGTTTCTCCTCAAGGCAATTAACTGATGTGAGTACATATGACTGAAATACACTTCCATTTCTGGTTGAGCAGCAGCGCGAGCGGGAGCTTGGAGCAGGAGCCTGTCGGGAAGCTGGTGAGTCACTGTTTTTGAATTTATAAAAAACTTAACTCGTGAATAGGCGGAGGTACTCAGAGCAGGAGTGGACACGGGACTGCTGAGTAAGTGAGGTAATATATTTGTGTGGTTGCGTTACCCGAAACACTACCCGGCTAGTGTCTCCCACCCATCCTCTTCCTCGAACCAAAAAAAAGGTTCTGTGTGCCTGATTGGTAAGGTAACAAGTTTATTTTTTACTCTTTATTTTTTAAGTCTTGGGAATTTAGAATAATGGGAATGGAGGTCAGGGCAGTTGAATGCTCCTCCTGCAGAATGTGGGAGGTAAGGGTCACCACTAGTGTCCCTGCTGACTACATCTGCGGGAAGTGCACCCAACTCCAGCTCCTTGAAAACCGCGTTAGGGAACTGGAGCTGGAGCTGGATGAACTTCGGATCATTCAGGAGGCAGAGGGGGTTATTGAGAGGAGTTACAGGGAGGTATCACTCCTCAGGTACAAGAAAAATGCAGATGGGTTATGGTCAGGGGACGGAAAGGGAACCGGCAGGCAGTGCAGGGATCCCCTGTGGCTATTCCCCTCAACAATAAGTATACCGTTTTAGATACTGTTGGGGGGGATGTCTTACCAGGGGAAAGCAGTGGGGCACAGGTCTCTGGCACAGAGCCTGTCCCTGCTGCTCAGAAGGGAAGGGGCAAGAGGAGCAGAGCAGTGGTCAATGGGGACTCCATAGTTAGGGGGACAGATAGGAGGTTCCGTGTGGACGAGAGAGACTCACGGTTGGTGTGTTGCCTCCCAGGTGCCAGGGTTCGTGATGTCTCCGATCGTGTTTTTGGGATCCTTAAGGTGGAGGGGGAGCAGCCCCAAGTTGTGGTCCACATTGGCACCAACGACATAGGTAGGAAGAGAGATGGGGATTTAAGACAGAAGTTCAGGGAGCTAGGATGGAAGCTGAGAGCTAGGAGGAACAGAGTTATTGTCTCTGGTTTGTTGCCCGTGCCACGTGCTAGTGAGACGAGGAATAGGGAGAGAGAGAAGTTGAACACGTGGCTACAGGGAGTGCAGGAGGGAGGGTTTTGGATTCTTGGATAATTGGGGCTCTTTCTGGGGTAGGTGGGGCCTCTACAAGCAAGATGGTCTTCACCTGAACCAGAGGGGTACCGATTGGCTATTCAGGTGGGTTTAAACTAATTCAGCAGGGGGATGGGAACCAAAATTGTAGTTCGAGTATAGAGAAGGTTGAGAGCAGGGAGGTCCAAAATAAAGTTTCAGGGATGCAAGATGGCACCGGCAAGCAAGAAGTTGGTTTGAAGTATGTCTACTTCAATGCCAGGAGCGTCTGGAATAAGGTGGGTGAACTTGCAGCATGGGTTAGTACCTGGGACTTCGATGTTGTGGCCATTTTGGAGACATGGATAGAGCAGGGACAGGAATGATTGATGCAGGTTCCGGGATTTAGATGTTTCAGTAAGAACAGAGAAGATGGTAAAAGGGGAGGAGGTGTGGCATTGTTGGTCAAGGACAGTATTACAGTTGCAGAAAGGATGTTTGGGGACTCATCAACTGAGGTAGTATGGGCTGAGGTTAGAAACAGGAAAGGAGAGGTCACCCTGTTGGGAGTTTTCTAAAGGCCTCCGAATAGTTCCAGAGATGTAGAGGAAAGGATAGCAAAGATGATTCTCGATAGGAATGAGAGAGACAGGGTAGTTGTCATGGGGAACTTCAACTTTCCAAATATTGACTGGGAACAATATAGTTCAAGTACTATAGGCAGGTCAGTTTTTGTCTAGTGTGTGCAGGAGGGCTTCCTGACACAGTATGTAGATAGGTCAACAAGGGGCGAAGCCACATTAGATTTGGTACTAGGTAATGAGCCCGGCCAGGTGTTAGATTTGGAAGTAGGTGAGCACTTTGGTGATAGCAATCACAATTCTGTTATGTTTACTTTAGTGATGGAAAGGGATAGGTGTATACCACTGGGCAAGAGTTATAGCTGGGGGAAAGGCAATTACGATGAGATTAGGCAAGATTTAGGGAGCATAGGATGGGGAAGGAAACTGCAGGGGATGGGCACATTAGAAATGTGGAGTGTATTCGAGGAAAAGCTCGTGTGTGTCCTAGATAAGTATGTACGTGTCAGGCAGGGACGAAGCTGTAGAGCGCGGGAGCCGTCGTTTACGAAGGAGGTGGAATCTCTGGTCAAGAGGAAGAAGAAGGCTTTTGTTAGGATGAGATGTGAAAGCTCAGTGAGGGCACTTGAGGGCTACGAGGTAGCCAGGAAAGACCTAAAGATAGAGGTCAGAAGAGCCAGGAGGAGACATGAGAAGCTGTTAGCGGATAGGATCAGGGTAAACCATAAGGCTTTCTATAGGTATTTAAGGAATAAAAGAATGACAAAAGTAAGATTAGGACCAATCAAGGATAGTAGTGGTAAGTTGTGTGTGGAGTCAGAGGAGATAGGGGAAGCACTAAATGAATATTTTTCAACAGTATTCACCCTAGAAAACGACAATGTTGTCGAGGAGAATACTGAGATACAGGCTACTAGATGGGGTTGAGGTTCACAAGGAAGAGGTAGAAGAAATCCTACAGAGGGTGAAGATGGATAAATCCCCTGGGCCAGATGGGATTTATCTTCAGATCCTCTTGGAAGCCAGGGAGGAGATTGCCGAGCCTTTGGCATTGATCTTTAACTCGTCATTGTCTACAGAAATAGTGACAGACGACTGGAGGATAGCAAATGTGGTTCCCCTGTTCAAGAAGGGGAGTAGAGACAACCCTGGTAATTATAGACCAGTGAGCCTTAGCTCAGTTGTTGGTAAAGTGTTGGAAAAGATTATAAGGGATAGAATTTATAATCATCTCAAAGAATAAATTGATAAGGGATAGTCAGCACGGTTTTGTGAAGGGAAGGTCGTGCCTCACAAACCTTATTGAGTTCTTTGAGAAGGTGACCAAACAGGTGGATGAGAGTAAACCGGTTGATGTGGTGTATATGGATTTCAGCAAGGCATTCGATTAGGTTCTCCACAGTAGGCTATTGTACAAAATGTGGAGGAATGGGATTGTGGGAGATATAGCAGTTTGGATCGGAAATTGGCTTGCCGAAAGAAGACAGAGGGTGGTAGTTGATAGGAAATGTTCATCCTGGAGACCAGTTACTAGTGGTGTACCGCAAGGGTCGGTGTTGGGTCCACTGCTGTTTGTCATTTTTATAAATGACCTGGATGAGGGTGTAGAAGGATGGGTCAGTAAATTTGCAGACGACACTAAGGTCGGTGGAGTTGTGGATAGCGACGAAGGATGCTGTAGGTTGCAGAGAGACATAGATAAGCTGCAGAGCTGGACTGAGAGGTGGCAAATGGAGTTTAATGCAGACAAGTGTGAGGTGATGCACTTTGGTAGGAGTAACCAGAAGGCCAAGTACGGGGCTAATGGTAAGATTCTTGGAAGTGTAGATGAGCAGAGAGATCTCGGTGTCCATGTACACAGATCCTTGAAAGTTGCCACCCAGGTTGACAGGGCTGTTAAGAAGGCATACAGTGTTTTAGCTTTTATTAATAGTGGGATCGAGTTCTGGAACCAGGAGGTTATGGTGAAGCTGTACGAAACTCTGGTGCGGCCGCACTTGGAGTATTGTGTACAGTTCTGGTCACTGCATTATAAGAAGGATGTGGAAGCTTTGGAAAGGGTGCAGAGGAGATTTACTAGGATGTTGCCTGGTATGGAGGGAAGGCCTTACGTGGAAAGGCTGAGGGACTTGAGGCTGTTTTCATTAGAGAGAAGAAGGTTGAGAGGTGACTTAATTGAGACATATAAAATAATCAGAGGGTTAGATAGGGTGGATAGGGAGAGCCTTTTTCCTCGAATGGTGACGGCGAGCACGAGGGGGCATAGCTTTAAATTGAGAGGTGAAACATATAGGACAGATGTCAGAGGTGGTCTGTTTACTCACAGAGTAGTAAGGGAATGGAACGCTTTGCCTGCAATGGTAGTAGATTCGCCAACTTTAGGTACATTTAAGTCGTCATTGGATAAGCATATGGACGTACATGGAATAGTGTAGGTTAGATGGGCTTGAGATCGGTATGACAGGTCGGCACAACATCAAGGGCCGAAGAGCCTGTACTGTGCTGTAATATTCTATGATCTATGTTTTATTTGTTCGGAAGTGAGATAACTTAACAAAATAACCTCTTTAATTCAGTCCTGTTGAGTCAATAAAGCAATGTCACAGAATGGGTGACTTTATAAAGGTACTTAGCAGATTCATATGTGATACATTCAAAGGCAAAATAACACGACAATCAGTTCAGATACAAACTTACACTCGGCAGTTGTAACATCTACTTACCAGGATCACCTATAACAACGAGGATCATTTAGTATATTTTCATGATGCTATCGATTATATTGTGCATTTTTTGCTTGAACTGACCTCTGCGTTTGAGAGGTAGGCAGTCAGTTTGCATTGAATCTTGTGTGATTGCATTCAATGCTGTAGCATTTATATGCTGTGGGAGCTCCATGGGGATATCAAGGTTGCAGTATCTCTCAATATATATATATTTTAAATTATACACAAATCAATGAAGCTGTAAATTCTTTGTTGAAGGCATACATTTGGTAATGCTGTTCACTTCAATAAAACAGATCACAACAATGAACTAACACAAAATATGATACTTTCTTCCCCCAAAAGTCTAGCTTCTCTCAAACACAATCAACATAATACCCAGATCAAGCGTTATTCTCTCAACTCTAAACACTGTATTATCAAATATCACACAAGAGCATGCCTCTGCCCTGACATTTCTAATCCACTCTCAGATGAAAGCTTTCACCTTTCATGGTGGTTAGGTGGTAACAGTAGGTCACTGAGATCATGTTTGCAACATTAAACTAGTACAACACATGAAATTAGTCCCATACTACAGACTGATACAACGCTATAATCTGATAGAGCAGCATAACATAATATGATGTTTAAAATCAATGCAACACCTCAAATAATAAACCTAATCAATACAGTATTGCAACAGGCAAAGGACATGCAATTTATACAGTGTTTCCAACTCATACAGATTTTTGATCTGGTACAGTTCCCCCAACTGATGATTGAAGGTATTTTCTGGTACAGAATACGATGGAAGTTGATATGACGAGAAAAAAACAGTTCATGAACCAATGGATATTGGACATATCAACATACACCTGTACTCAGATACCATTCTATCCCCAATATCCATTGGTTCATTAACTGTTTTTTCTTGTCATATCAACTTCCATCCTATTCTGTACAGAAAATACCTTTAATCAATCTACTTCACACCAGGGTGGGTAGGAAGGTGCGAGAATGCAAGGGTGGTATGTGATAATTGACAGAATGTTCCCTTGCCCATGTTTCACCTGATGCCAGGCATGCTCATTGGCTCCAGAGACATTTGAGAATGCTCCCAGGGCATTTGTCTCCCATTGACAGCATGCCACGGTGCTGCCACCTGTACTTGGTTTTCCTGCCACCAGAAAAGGACATACCCAAGGATGGCGATGTGGTGACTAGATTATGGAAAATGGAATATAGTAGGGGAGAGAAGAAAGATTGAAGCAAACTTTGATATTAAAGATCAAAATGTTGGTGCAGAGAAAATGAGGGCTTGAAGCCAATGGGACGAAGTACAAAATAAAAGTTGAAGAAATATCAAAAAGAGATGGCTTCGAGTATTATATCAGGTTGGATAGAGTTTATAGAATCAGGTTGATGAATCAACAATGCAAATTGTTAGACCATAGGTACACTGATTTTCATGATTCACAAGAACAGTTACCTAATGCAGGCAGCAGATTATTTGTAAGTAATTCTCTGATAGTTTGAGTTCATGAAATATCAGCAGTTTAGCTATGATGTGTTCATAAATTAGATACAGTAAGTACACAACCATGACAATTGTGGATTGTTCCCTGTCACCAGAGGAAAAACAGGCTGTAGCCACAGAATATTTCAGTCTCATTAAATTTTTGGGGACATCATTGTTGTCTCTAGCCGGGTTGTGTGTGTGAACTCCTCCCTCAGTCTTCCACCTCTTCGCCTGGTCAGCCTTCTACCTGCCTGGAGATGCCTGATCAATGAAGACTGATGTTGCGGAACATTCCCATGAGAACTGCTGCCTATTGGACCTGCTTGATGAGAAATGCCCTTGGAGGAATTCCCCTTTGTTCCTCAGTCTATTCTTTTCTATGTCCCTGCACACATCCTCCAGCCTGCATTTGACTCAGTCCTGGAGTGGTCTACCCACCATGGAGTCCTTACATTCCTTGGTCCCTGCATGGATTTTCCAGAACAATTTGTCTTTTGTAACTTCCTGGGCCCTAATGTAGTTGTTCCAGTGCAGAATTGACCCAGCCCCTGCAGCCTTTCCCTTTCACCTTATTTCCTGAGTGCTCCTCTTTGAGCCTGGCATTCATTGTCCATATTTCTAGGGGCAGGTTATTTTCTCAGGGTCAATTTTCTGAACTTTTTTGGCCAATTGTTATGGAGCAGCCGTTCACGATGTCAGATGATCAATATCTCCTTGCCTGTCTTCATCTAGGAGTGAGTTTAACCCTCTTTCTAAGAACAAGCACTACATATTAACGAAAATATCACTTCAATAGGAGGGTGTGTATTGCACAAGGTGATTTGTTGATGGTAGCTCGATAGGTATCACAATGTCTTTTTTGTAATTCTTCCCTTTGTTTTAATATGATAGAATTTTGGAAAGTTGACCACTGCTGTACTACCTGTGTAACAATTCACAAGGCACAACTAGAAAGAAACATTTGTTGTTGAACACAAAGATACAGCTATCTTCATGACTTGCACAGTCAAGTCTCAGATCAGGGCAGACAGTTTTGTGGACCTATTTCTGTGTCTGCTTAATCACAATTTTGGATCAATCTGTTCAGGAACAATATTACATACCAGGTGGGACCTGTGTTCCAGGGAACTTAGAGCCAAGAGGATTTTTAAGGAGATCAGCAACTGACTGCCCGTGGGTCCTGTGGGAGTTATGACATCTTTCTATAAACATCATAGTGTTATATATGTCAACAATGTGCTCTCTCAATCTCCTGATATCTTAGACTCGGGGATAATCAAACTCAGTCTGTCCAGTTGCATTTTGTAACTAAAATTCCCAGCCCATGCAGCATCCTGATATATCCCCTGTTCACACCCTCGACGGCAAAACGCATTTGTGTTAAAACGTGGATTTCTTACTGTGTATAATACCCTAGCTACAGCCTAAACAGCACCTTATACAGTACCAGCATTGCAATGAGCCGATAGAAAATGAGACTTATCAGCGACTGCAATGCAAAAAGTAACCCTTTTGTTGTAACTCTCTCCATGACTCCCTTGTTCGCTCCACACTGCCCTCCAACCCCACCACACCCGGCACCTTCCCCTGCAACCGCAGGAAATGTTACACTTGCCCCCACACCTCCTCCCTCACCCCTATCCGAGGCCCCAAGATGACTTTCCATATTAAGCAGAGGTTCACCTGCACATCTGCCAATGTTGTATACTGCATCCATTGTACTCGGTGTGGCTTCCTCTATATTGGGGAAACCAAGCGGAGGTTTGGGGACCGCTTTGCAGAACACCTCAGCTCGGTTCGCAATAAGCAACTGCACCTCCCAGTCCACTCCCATTTCCACTCCGCCTCCCATTCTTTAGATGACATGTCCATCATGGGCCTCCTGCAGTGCCACAATGATGCCACCCGAAGGTTGCAGGAACAGCAACTCATATTCCGCTTGGGAACCCTGCAGCCCAATGTTATCAATGTGGACTTCACCAGCTTCAAAATCTCCCGTTCCCCCACCGCATCCCAAAACCAGCCCAGTCCGTCCCCTCCCCCCACTGCACCACACAACCAGTCCAGCTCTTCCCCTCCACCCACTGCATCCCAAAACCAGTCCAACCTGTCTCTGCCTCCCTAACTTGTTTTTCCTCTCACCTATCCCTTCCTCCCACCCCAAGCCGCACCTCCATCTCCTACCTACTAACCTCATCCCACCTCCTTGACCTGTCCGTCTTCCCTGGACTGACCTATCCCCTCCCTACTTCCCCACCTATACTGTCCTCTCCACCTATCTTCTTTTCTCTCCATCTTCAGTCCGCCTCCCCCTCTCTCCCTATTTATTCCAGAACCCTCACCCCATCCCCCTCTCTGATGAAGGGTCTAGGCCCGAAACGTCAGCTTTTGTGCTCCCGAGATGCTGCTGGGCCTGCTGTGTTCATCCAACCTCACACTTTATTATCTAACATAAGAGCACCAACCTGTTGCAGAGAAGCACTTTCCTCCTTCCATGCAACCACAGAGTGTGATGCCACAACAGTGAAATAGTACATGAGGATTTACTAACAATGAACTAACCTTTTACTCATAACTTTCTGAGGAGAGGAACGGAAGGAAAACTGAGGGAAGTGTGGAATAATTGAAGTCATTTCAATGTATATAATGCATGTAATGTGCATGTCGCAAATAAGACAATATCAGAATGACAAATTCATTTATTTTAACAAAGATGACACATATGAGAATTATAGAAAGTCCATGAGAACTATCACCGACATGGTGCAGGTAGTTTTGACTAAATGCTATTGAATATGCTTTGCAATCAGCTTGTGTAGAACTTCATAATACAGAAATTTACATGTTGGAAAAGAGGCTAGTTCTCAAATTTATGCATATCCTTCACATTAGTTTGCCACCACATCTCTGAATCTCTACATACTTTCCTTCAGTTATCTGCAGTTTGTTCCAACTTGAAACAAAACAACAGCCTCAGAAGCTGTTTACTTTATTGGCTTTGAGCAGATCACTCCCACCTCTGTCTCAAACTCTGTTCACAAAATAAACCTAGGAAAAAATGCAATTCTTTTAGCCATATTATCATCTCATAAAATAATTGCTATTTGCGACATGATGGCTCAGTATCTAGCCCTGCTGTCTCACAGTGCAAGGGACCCTGGTTTAATTCCAACCTTGGGTGACAGTTTGTGCGGAGTTTACATGCTCTCCCTGTGTCTGTGTGGGTTTCCTCTGGGTGTTCTGGTTTCCTTCCATAGTCCAAAGATGTGCAGTTTAGGTGGATTGGCCATGGCAAATTACCTGTAGTGTCTAGGGTGTGAAATGCTCTTCAGAGAGTCAGTGTAGACTTGATTCTGTCTCTGCATACCCCTGCTTGCATGGAATTTCACATCAGCCCCAGGATCCTGTATCTTCCCTGGGAGCCTGAGCCCCACAAAACCTGAGCTGTGTCCGGAATTTCATGTATGTGTCTTTTAAAGATGTGAAACTGGGGGCCATGTACAGACTGCTGCTGCATGCCATCTACCTCCACTCCTTCACCCACTGCCCACACACATCTTGCTGTGCCCATTTTCCACTGGGCAGCAGAGATTCCCAGGGAAGAGTCCTCTATGCGGGAGTCCTCCCTCTTTTCCTCAGGGATCTGGGGACGGGGGGAGGGTGTTACACGCTGCAGTCCCATGTAGCTACAGATTGTGGTGGTTCATGGAGTCCCATCCCAACTGTCTATTTTGCGATACTGTGGAGTCAGTGCAAAATGTGTATATTGGATGTGGGTGCGCGCACTCCCTTTTCAATTAACTCAAAGACCTCCTTTTGTGTTTCTGGCTCCTGATCTTTGGGCACCTGGTGCAGAGATGGGTGGTGGTGGTGGTGAGCAGGTCAGAGGATCTCCTCATGGGTTTGCTCCTGGGCCAGGTTAAGATGGCCATGAATAGGTCCAGGCAGTGGGCCGTGGAGGGAGTCATTATGGCTGACTGTCTGCCCCTCTCCCATGGCATCCATGTCTGAGTGATTCTGGAGAAGGAACACATGGTGTGCACTGGTACTCTCGATGCCTTTCAGGAGAGGTGGGTACTGCAGGGCTTGGGCTTATTTATTTCTCCCATAAACTCTATTTTGATTTGATCCTTTCCCTCCCCCTCACTTTTTATTCTCACATAGGCATTGTCCCGAGGGGGTCTGCTTGATATGATGCTTTTGTCACATGGATGTTTTTCCTGGTGGTGTATATTATTGAAGTTATTTGCACACGTGGTGGTTTTTACTACAAAAAATGATGTAACCAGGCAGTTTAGAATCTCCTCAGTTCAGGAGACTGACATCGAGCTGGCTGCCCGCAGCCAGTGTAATATGCAGAAGTAAGTAAAGGGTGACTTCATAACTGGATATCAGCTTTTGTGCAGTTATTTCAGTCTGCTGCCTCCTTTTATTGAGTAAAACATGCATAGCGTATGTAAGTGTCCTTTCTGTAATCAAAGAACAGGGTCCTTTGCAAGCTTGGTGCTGAAATAAGAGCCCATTAAAGTCTTCCTGCAATGAGGATGTAGACTTGCTCACCGAGCCAATGTGTTTGCAAACGTTTCGTCACCCTGCCAGGTAACATTGTCAGTGAGGCTCTGGTGAAGTGTTGGTATTCCGTATCACTTGTTATTTATATGCCTTAGTTTGCTGAGGTGGTTGGCTTCACTTCCAATTCTGTTTTTCAGTGATTTGTATATCGGGTCCAGTTCAAAGTGCTCGTTGACAGAGTTCTAGTTGGACAATCTGCTGTCACCTCTGCGACAGACCACAGCAGGAAGACACAACATGACCAGCCACACTAGTCACTTGACTGTACATCAGAGACATCTCAGAGATGACCTCAAGGCTACTCAGACCCCTAGGTATCAGGGTAGCCCACAAACCAACAAACACCCTGCAGCAGCTACTGAAAAACATAAAAGATCACATACCCACAACCAATAAAACTAACGTAATATACAAAATGCCATGCAAAGACTATGTGAAACATTACATCGGCCACACTGGAAGATAACTGATAATAAGGAGGCACAAACACCAACTAGCCACAAAGAATTTCGACCAATTCTCACTGGTCTCTGTACACACAGACAAAGAAGGACACAAATTCGACTGGGACAACATCATCTATAATAGCATGAGCCAAACGGAGACATGCCAGGGAATTCCTTGAGGCCTGGCATTCTAACTGGAGCTCCATCAACAAACACTTTGAATTTGGACCTGATATACAAACCACTGCAAAACAGAACTGGAAGTGATGCCAACCATCCCAGCAAACCGAGGCATAGAAATAATAAGCGGGACAGAACACCAACACCTCATCGGAGGCACGCTGATAATGTTACCTCACAGGGTGATGAAACGTCTGCAATCAAACACATCAGCTTGGAGGGAAAGTCTACAACCTCATCCATAATCTGAGCTACAAATCTTTTCAAAAACATTAAATGGTTTGTTTACCCTGTCAGTTCAAAGGGAATTAAAGATGGGCAATAAATTCTTGCCTTGAAAGTGACATCCCATTGAAGAAAAAAGACATTGAGTAGCCCAATGCAGTGTATGATAGGAGGTTAATAAACTTCATTAGATTGTATGGTTTGGGAGTAAATGAATTTAATAAATATTTCAAAAACAATAAACTTATAGTTTAAATTAACGATTTATGAATAAGATTGACTGCTAAAATGTAATGAGCAGCAGAATTAACCTAAAGAAATCTTCTTTTGCCTTTTGAGATGAGACCCATAACTAGATCAAGAGAGATTGAGGCTGAAGTCCTGATGTATCTAGGGCCAAGTTAAGGAGATGGGTTTTACCAGTAGTGAAACGAAAATAGAATTTGCTGGTGAAGCTGAACAAGTGTGGTAGTATCTGTGGGAAGAAAACAAATTTAACTTATAATACTTTGACATTAATGACCCTTCATCAAAACTGATAGCAGGTAGGAGCAAGAGGTATTTATGCTGAAGCTGAGATTGGGGTGGTGTTAAGATGAGAATGGGTGGAGATGGAGTGCAAAGAGAGAAATGAAAGTCGTAGGCTTACGAACAGATCATTGATAGCGTATAAGGTCAAAAGGGATGTTGGCTTGTAATGAGAGCTGAGAGAAGGATGGAATGGGTAGGAAGAGCTGTAAGTAGCCCATATCATGTGATAATAAAACTATGACTGAGGAGAAAGATTGGCTGTGCTGAAAGCAATTCATATGATGACAGGACAAGTGTGTGGTGGTGATTTTTAAAAAATCATGAAATGGAATTATCAGATTCTAAATGTGTTGAACTTAAAGTTGAATGTTAGGGGCTGCAATATGGCCCAGAGCCCTGCAGCAGGCCAGAGACAGAAATGTTGTTGTGAGAATATGCTGGGGTGTTAAAGTGGAGGGCAGAACCGAGGTGTTCTGCAAGCCGTCACACAGAACTATGTTTTAACTCTGCATTGTAGAGGAGACAACGATGTGACTAGTGAATACAGTAGCCTTGACTGAACTAGCTGCAGGTAAATCACAGCTCTACGGAGGAGCACAGTTCAGAGAGCACATCCAATGAGGCCATTTCGGGACAGCTCAGGAGTACAATGGGGGCACTCACAGTTATGGGGTTGTACTATAAGTCTTCCAACAGTCACCGGAAAATAGAGGAACAGACATGAGACGAGATTATGGAAAAATGTAAAATTAGTCAGTGACTTTAACTTCCCCTATATTTATTCAGACTCTCATAATGCCAGGAGATTGGATGGGGTTGGGGGAGTGGGTGCTTGCTTGGTGTGTCCAGAGGATTTCTTGAAACAATATGTGCATTGTTCAAGCAAGGAAGGGGTCATACTACACATGGTGTGAAGAAATGTTCCCAGCCAGGTGTTTGAGGTTTTGATGGGGGGGAGGGGTAGTATTTCAGGAACAGTGATCATAATTCCATAAGATTTAAGTTACATTTGGATAGGGAAAGCAGTCGTCTTTGGGTGAGTGTACTAAATTGGGGAAGACTAATGACGACAACATTACTGGGGAATATAGATGGGAAGCACTTGCTTGATGGTAAATCCACATCTTTTAACAGCCAGTGAATTAGAGTTTAAGTCCAGCATGTCATTTTGAAAATGGAGGATAAACTTGGTAAGGTTCAGGAACATTGAATGACAAGAGAATTTGTGAGTTTAGTCAAAAAGAAGAAGGAGGAATATGTAAGGTTTGGGGAACTAAAAAAAGGACAGTGACCTTGAAGAATATCATTAAAGGAGGAAAGAATGAAACAAGGAATTATGTGGGCTTAAAGGGACAAGGAAATGTCCTTGGCAAAGAGGATGAAGGAAAAGCCCAAGTCATTTTGTAAAAGAGTAAAAGAGTCACTAAGGAAAAGGTAGATTCACTGAAGGACAAAGGAGGGAATTTAAATTTGGACCTGGAGGAAATGAGGAATACTTTTCAGATTCACAAAGGAAAAGGACATGGTGAATGGTGAGTGTAAAGGGGGGAGCATTAATATTCTAGGGCATGTTGAGATAAAAGAAAGGTGTTGTGAGATTTGCAAAACATTAAAGTCAATAAGACCTGAGGGAGGTGAGGGAGAAAATTACCCTGAGCCTTATATGAAAATTTTACTTTGTCTTTAGTCGCAGTTGCAGTCCCAGAGAACTGGAGAACAGCCAATGTTGTTCCTTTGATTAAGAAGGGCAACAGGAATAATCTAGGAAATTACAGGCCTAATGTCATTGGTAGCGAAGTTATTGGAGAGGAATCTTAGGGACAGGATTTACCCACATTTGGGAAAGTAATATAGTTTTATTAGTTTCCAGGCATGATTTTGTCCAATGAAGTCATGTCTCACACACTTGATTGAGTATTTGATAATTGATGAGGACAGGGCAGTGGATGTTGTTGGCATGGACTTTAGCAAGGCTTTTGACAATGTCCCTCATGATAAGCTGATGTAGAAGTCACATAGGATCCATGGTGAGCTGGTAAGATGGATACAATACTGGTCTAACATTGAAGATAGGGAATTGCGAGGAAGGGTTTCCGATTGAAGATCTGTGACCAATGTTCAGGGTCAGTTTATAATATATATAAATGATTTGGAGGAGAATACAGCTGGCCTCATTGATAAGTTTGTGTTTGACACAAAGATTGGGGAATTGTGGATAGTGGGGAGGATTGCCAGAGGACAAGTGGAAGGCTGAATTTAATCTGGACATATGTAAGGTGCTGAATTATTGCATGTCAAATACAGGAGGGAAGTATACAGTGATAATATAAACAACAGAGCTTTATAAACTGGTCATGGATTGAAAGTATCAGCAAAAACTCTGCAATGAACTGTTAAAGGACAAGGACAAACCATGATGCAGAAATTGAGAACAATTAGCCATGTCTGAGAAAAGGAGTCAAAGCTATATGAACAAAACTGTTTGAACAACTGTTTGATGGCTGACTGCCTTATGCCACAAAGGCAAATCATTGCCCTGCAGGAGAATTTAAGGAGTTAATGGCAGGAAATTTGTTTCCTCAGTCAAAGCAAAATATAAAAAGGATCAGGTAAGCTACTTCTGATAAGTAGGGCAAGCTGTAGACATGATCATTTCAGAGGAGAAATCAACATTATGGATTACAAAATCATATTATGGATTATAGGATCATCAATAATGTCAAACCATAAGCTGGAAAGAACACAAAATACAAGAAAAATTTAACTCCAGGATTCCTTCGAAACAGAATTGTGGAGAATAACACTGCACAAATAAGGATCAAACATTGGACACATCCAGAGACAGATACTGTTGCTTGGAATCATAGGTAAATCACAGACAAGTTCCACACTGAATTGGATTGCAGTCAAGTTGTATTTTTGAGGTTTAGCGTGCTTACTTGATGTTGCTACTTGCAATAAAGTTTAAGCAATTATTTCATTATTGGATTGGTTATGAGTCTGAGAGATTCTTTAGGGAAATAGCTGAATGAAAAGTAGCTTGTGGTGATTTATCTATAACAACTGGCATTGTCTGAATGGCTTTGATCAGAGGTGACTTGAAGTTGGTCCAAAGTTGAATCTGCCAGCTTTGTATTCTCAAGAATGCAGCCTAAGCCCAATTTAAAACGGTCAGCTGTTCCTTTTGATGGCCAGGATTCAAGTGGGTCACTGAGGATAGAAGCAATCAAACCAAATCATTTTTTCAGATTCAATCAGGGCATTTTAGTTTTGTATTATTTAATTTGGCATTGCAACTTGACTTTAAAGTCATGGAATACAATCAATCTGAACAGAAGAGCTTATTTAAGGAATATTTGAAGAACAAATTGTCAAAGTAGATAGAATACTTGGAAGCTAGTGATGTCATGAATCCTGATGAATGGGATCATTTGTTCAACTCATTTTGGGAAAACAAGCACCCAAGGAGGACTGAGCTGATGGGAATTAATTATCCTTTTTGTGGGAGCTTGGGATATGAAATAAGTTGTAAAGCAGAGAAATGCTGAGATAAGAGAGTTGAAGTCAGAAAATGCAGAGCTAAAACAGTAACTTGATGCCCTTGAACTTGGCAATCAGAAGAGGCAGTTTTCCATTTGGAAAACACAGTATTAAAGGGAAAGATTAGATCCCTATAGATGGTCAATCAAGGGAGAACAGTTTGCCTCTCAAATTATAGAATTCTATTTGAGACAGTGAATAGAAATGCCAGGAAGGCACAAAGGCATGTTCAGGAGTCAGAAATTAAGCTTCCCCAACTTGAAAGTAATTATAAAAATCTCCAGTAAGCACTTAAAGTATTGCATCCAGCGCAGACTGAGCAACAAGGGAAGGATGCTGACTATTTTAGATGCTGATGAGAGATTGATGCCTCGAAAACACAGCTTCCCATCCAGAAAGGCTTGTGTTTTGGGACCTGGACAGAATTTAAGGAATCAAAGAGGCAATGTTGATTGGGAATCGGTTGAGGGTGAAACTGTATACAATGCATTGAGGTAGGAAATGTGATTATAATCCCAATCTTGGCACACCTCCAACACACTCAGACAGCTGTATCCACCAATAGCAGTCTGGTACAAGCCCAAAGTAATGGTAAAGATTTCATGAAAATCCAACAACAAAAATGAGGGTGAAGGCAATTGGTCAGTATTTGGGCCATTAACCAGGAATTTCAAAAAGTGTGATGTACAAACAGCAGAATTGAAACTGTGTTCGTTAAGGGTTTGGGTAAACTCAGCCATGACAAGGACTAAGACCTATAGAGTTTCAGAGGGATATGATGTGCCTTTCTGATATGCCTAAGCCTTAGAGGGACTGGAGAAAGAATTTAGCAAAAGCCAGACCCTAATCCCTACTGATTCCCTTATCTCTGTCATGAGCCTTAGAGAGGAGGGTTGGGGGTGAAGAGAAAGAAAGAGAAAGAGGAGGAGAGAGATAATAAGGAAGAATAAAATTTAAGTGGAAGAAGGGTCCAGACCTGAAACATCAGTTTTCCTGCTTGGCCTGCTGTGTTCATCCAGCTCTGCAGCGAGTTATCTCAGATTCTCCAGCATTGGCAGTTCCTGCTATCTTTAAGTTTGAACTGCAGTGCTTTGTTTGATAAAGTAAGAGGACTGGAGTAAATGTGTTTTTGGAGAAATAAATTTGTTGAAGTGTCTGTACATCATGGGATGTGGGCACCACTGGTTGGATCAGTATTTATTATACATCCAAATTGGCCCGGGGGTGCTGAAGTGGCAAACACATTGTGGGTCTGGAGTCACATGTAGGGCAGACCAGTAAGGATGGCAGATTCCCTTCCCTAGAGGACATTAGTGAATGAGATGGATCTTTTGAACAATTGGCTATGGTTTCTTGGTCACCATTAGACCGTCAATTCCAGGCTTTTTTTATTAGATTCAATTTCCACTATCTACCATGGCAGGATTCGAACCTGTGTTCACAGAACATTGCCTAGGTCTGGGTTAATACTCCAATAATAATGCCATGAGGCCATCAGTTTCCACTTGGAAGAGCAAAATTCATATTAGGAGTCTGTGTAAACTGATAAACTGTAAATAAGAGCAGAAATGACCTTGGTCCATTGTTTTTGAGCTTAAGATAAATGAAGATACATACAGTAGAGCCTCTACAGTGTGGAAGCAAGCCATTTTGTCCATTGAGCCCATACTGACCCTCTGGAGAGCATCCCACACAGACTCAACCCCTAACCTGTAGTGCTGCATTTCCCACATCTAATCCATGCAGTCTGTGCATCCCTTGATACTATGGTCAATTAAGAATGGCCCATACACCTAACTGCCCATCTTTGGACTGTGGGCGGAAACCTCAGCACTTGGAGAAAACCCACACAGACACAGGGAGAGTGTGCAAAACCCACCCACCTGAGGGTGGAATCAAACCCAGGTCCCTGGTGCTGTGAGGAATCTGTGCTAATCGCTGAGCCACTGTGCTGCCCCGGGTGAATTTTGGAATTTTATTGCTGCCTTTGTTTCCACAAATGAAGGACAGATTAAGCATTCAGGCTTCAGTGTGCAGTGGAAATGGACGCAATGAGTACAAGGTGACAATATACTTCTCTGGCACTCCGTGGGGCTACGATCCTATTACGGTCACCAACCCCTTGGTCAGAGACAGGGAAGTCTACATATTCCAGAGGAATAGTCAGTATTATGGATGAAAGAATCTGGAGGATCTTCAATAATGTCACACCATAAACTGGAAGGACAGGAAATACACGAAGAATTCAACTCTAGGATTCTTCAGTAGCGGAACTCCAGAGAACAACACCGCAAAACATTTGAATGTTGGACACATACAGAAGGGAGATGCTTTTTGAATCCCAGCTTATTTCCATTATTAATTGTGTGATCAGTTACATTATGAAATACAATATACTTCCTTGAGGGGTCTTATTTTGGTTGCTACATGGAATTAAGTTTAAGTGTATGTTTCAGTATTTGATTGTGACATTTTCTAATGCTGCCGAATTAAAGGAAATTCGTGGTAATTTACCCATCAACAACAGGAAATGCCAGAAACATTACATGAATACATAGGGATCTACGTGTACAGGTTAAAACTTCTCTAAAAGTGGCAATATAGTGAATAAGATGGTCAAGAAGGCATATGTAGTGGTTACTTTCAGGAGTTGGGACTGAGGATATAAAAATTTCCAAGTCATGTTGCAACTGCATTGAACTTTGCAAGGCCACAGGAAGAATGTTGTGTGCAGCTCATGTCACCACATTACCAGAAGGATGTGGACGTTTGGAGAGGGCACAGTAAAGGTTTACCAGGATATTGCCTGATTTGCAGGATATTACCTCTGAGAAGAGATTGAAAAAGATTAATTTGTTTTGAGTGACCTTTAAAGGCTGAGGGGTGACCTGAAATGATTACATTTATGAGAAGTATGGGCAGACTGGATGATTGGAATCTTTTTATTCCTAGTATATTAATGTCAATTACTAGGGAATATTGGTTTTGTGTAAAAGAGGTGAGGATTGAAGGAGATGTGAGAGACAACTTTTCTGTTACACAAGGGGTGGTAAATGCCTGGAATGTGCTATCAGAGGAGATGGCAGAAACTGATATGATTGCAATGTTTAACAGGCATCTTATCTGATGCATGACTAGTCAGGGAATACAGGGGGATGCACCAAATAGAGGTAATAGGTTTCTTGTGTAGAAAAGTGTTGTGTATCAGTATGGGCTGGAAGCCTTGTTCCTGACTTGGCACTGTTCTTTGTTCTTTGTTTTTAGATAAATAATCACACTTGTGTGAGGGAAGAGAAGCGGGGAGAGCAGAAGTGGGGAAAATACTTATTTCACAGCTAAGGGCCCTGTCAACCACAGTGGCAGGGAATCCTCTATTGTGGAAAAAGATGGACATATCTGAGGTACCCTGCAGAAAATGGCATCTTCAGAATAGATGTTATGGAGCCTGAGGTACTGAAAAGGTGCAATGGAATCAATACAGCAAGCAGAGTGTAAAAATGAATATTCAAGTTACCTGTGGGAATCATGGATTATAATAGATGTTGGTGACCACTAGAAATAGAAACAAAGATGTTAAGGAAGGGGAAAACGAGGAATCAGAAGTGGACAGCAGGGTGGAAAATGGAAGCAAATTGATATTGTTTTTCCTAACTTTGAATGAGAGAAGGAAGCAACACTGATGATGTTACTGATGTGGGGGTGAAATAGTTGGGGGGAGTGACCCCAGTAGGATTGGAACACAAAATGCTCCAAGAACCTTGCATAGAGTCAGGCCAAACTGGAAACAGTGCAGGTTCCCATGGTCACACATTTGGTTTGTAGAAAGTGAGAGGATATTATTCAAAGTGAGGACAAGTTTGGTCAGACAGAGGAGGATCCTGGTGGATATGAATGGTTCATGCCATTTTTCCTAGAAGCAGTGAGGAGCCATAAAACAACCTCAAAGGGTGGATGTATAAGGGAATTGCATGTGTAAAGGGTGAGGAAGAAATGGATGCTGCCCACAAACTATAACTTTTGAAATCGGTTAGGAAGTCATGTTGAGGTTGTACAGGACATTGGTGTGGCTTCTTCTGGAATACAGTGCCCAGTTCTGGTCACCCAGTTACAGGGAAGGATATTATTCAGCTGGAGAGGGTTCAGAAGAGATTAAACAGGATGTTGCTGGGTATGGAAGGTTTGATTATAACAAAAGGTTGCACAGGCGGAAACTTTTTCCACTGGAGTGAAGGAGTTTGAGAGGTGACTGTTTCAAAGTTGATACAATAATGAAAAGTATTGATAGAGTTAATGGTCATTGTACTTTCCCTAGAATTGGGGCTTTCAAGGGTAAATGTCTGTAGGAAGGATTTTATTGAATTCCAAAGTGTGTAGAAAATATTTACAAGAATGTGACAAAGGCTGGAGGTTATGAATTGTAAGGAGAGGCCACACAGGCTGGGAATTCTTAGCTGATTTGACAATAGGTGACAAAACAGGCTGTGATGAGGATATAGAGTTTACAGATGGATCTTAAGAGGCCAGGAGACTGGACCAGAATTGGGCCACAAGTAATGTCCACGGATAAGGCAAGAGATTTGCATTGGATAATAAAGTTTATTCAGGCAAATGATCTCCTTCTGCACTTTAATTATTCTGTGATACTATTTCCAGGAGAGGGCAGGAAAGCAGTAAATGTAATGTTATTTGTTTATTGAGTGTATTAAAGTTCCATATGATGTAATTGACTTTTATCACCTGGGCACTGACAGATCATAAATGGGACTTGCCTGTGGGTAGAGTTGCACTTCCCCTGAAACGCAGTGAATTCCCATTCCCTTAGAAATAGAATGAGATGGGCATCAATCCTCCAGATAAAGGACTTTTACTATCCCATTCTGGCAATCTTTGGTGTTCCTGGTAAGTCAGTGAATCCTTGTTGGTGAATTGTTGTCATTGGAGATGAAAATTTGGCGCCTGATCGATATTTTTGCATTCACCCCTCTTACACCCATGCTGTACAACCCCAGAGAAGATGGAATACAGTGTTTCAAATGTGCTTGTGGCAAGGGAGGTATTTGTCCGAGTGATGCAAATGGAGACTTGAAATTCCTTTATGTAGTGCTGGGCTTTCTCTCTCTGTCTCCCTGTGTTTCTCTCCTTCACTTTCACTCTCTCTCTCCCTCCATCCTGAGCCCTTTTATGGTACAGTGTCTGCTGTGGAGTGACACCTCTTTGATCACTGACATTCTTCAATCTGTCCCATGCTAGAAAGCAACTCCATGCTGTTTTTTGGAAGACGCTTTATGATATGCTTGTTGTGAATCAGGGAACTAACTCTTTCTGTGAAGACCCTTCTAATCATTCCTGACACCCAAATGCAGTGCTGAGACTGGCTCCATTGCATGACGTAGAACATTTTGGGAATACCAGAGTGCAGTTTATTGGAAAATGTGTAATGAAATTCATGGCAACAATTTCAGCCTACCACATCTAGCTTTATCTGTTGCCCTCTATCTTCCTTGACTAAGAGAAAAGTGATCAGTCCAACTCATATTAGGAATCTGCTTGTATCAGATATGAAAAGAAATAATAGATATATACATTCCATGTGGGCACAATAATGTTCTACTTCTCTGTCTGTTTCTTGCAGCAAATGTTATGACAATTCTCATTCTCTCCCGAGGAAATTGTGGCTTTCAAAATGTATCTCTGTCTACATAATGGGCATGGCAGTAGCAGATCTATTCATCATGGTCTTCAATGTGATAGTGTACTTGATAGTTAATTATCACTTTCCATATTCTTTTCTGTCTATCACCGCTGTATGTAAGTTTGTCTTGTACATAACTTTTGTTACTCTAGATATGTCAGTGTGGTTCACAGTCACATTCACGTTTGACCGATTTGTGGCAATCTGTTTTCATGACTTTAAAGAAAAGTACTGCACCAAGAGAATTGCAACGACAGTTATTGTAACATTTTCTGTCCTGACATGTTTGAAGGGTATTCCTATGTTCTTTTCATATGAAGCTGAAAAAATAATTAACAATGTACAATGGGGGTGCAGGACAAAAGCAGCTGTTTATAGAATACCCGCATGGTCAGGGTACAGTTGGCTGCAGTCAACGTCAGTAGTTTTGCTTCCTTTTGCTGTCATGACCTCATTTAATTCTTTGACTGTCAGACGTATTTTATTGGCTAACAGAGCACGTAAGGATCTCCGAGCTAAAGGCAATGAGTTTCAGAATGATCCAGAGGTGAAGAGTCGGAGGAAATCCATCGTATTACTCTTCACTGTGTCATCCAGCTTTATTCTGTTGTGGTTAACATCTGTTGGAAGTTTTGCGGCCACTCAACCGACTATCAAGCAGTGTTTATTATCAGGGTGATTACTCAAATCCTGGCTATATTGCCACGGAAACTGGATATCTGCTCATGTATTTGAGTTCCTGCACAAACACATGTATTTATGCAGCAACTCAGAGGAAATTCAGAGAAGAGCTGAGAAATGTTCTGAAGTCTCCTTCGAATCAATTTCTTGATTCTCTTTTTAAAAGATAGTGGACACAAAACCTCTCCAACAAATGTCATCTCATAACTAATACAAAATTTCATCTATTTTACTGTGTAAAAATGTTAATTGTCCTGAGAATCTGGCAATGGGAAATGTTAGAAATGACACAAATGATCTCAAATAAAAGCTGATGAAAGTGAATGAATTCAATCTGTTCACCTGACATGGCAGAACTTGCTGCAAGCTATCAGTGGGATCAAAGTAGGCCAATAGAAATTCATTAATGTCGAACTGTTAAAGTGTAATCCTGTTGAAATTAGCATATGGCTTCAAGGCAATCACATTGCTTCCATTTGGAAGCATGCCAGAAGCAAGAATCATGACTGTACTTTTGTTTAAGAAAGTCTCCGAGCAAATGAGATATTAAAACATATGCAAGTTTCTCTGGTATTTTCTTGATTCAAATGGCTATCAGTATGAGAGCTGCAAAGTGAACAGAAGTCTAATAAGCTATTAATAATCAAGAAAAGCTGCTGAGGTTTGTAAAGTCCCAGTGGGAAATAGCTGACCGACAGCATGACAATATGTGCTGGATCAAAAGAGAAAAATACAATTGTTGGGATGATGAGAATAGGTCTGAAATGTTAGATTGCGGAAAGAGAAATCTCTACTTTTGCACAGAGTGTGGGATTTTTCTCCCCCCTAGAATGGAAAGATGGAGTAATGGTAATGATACTGGATGAATACTTTTATCTACTTCCATTAATAACAGAAATAGAACTTTGTAAACTCCAGTTAAAATCCCAGCATGGTGAATGGGAAAGTAAATCTCAGTTGCATCGAAAGTGCAGTATTAAATTCTGAACAAAATAAAACAGAACTCACAGAGAGAGAAAAAAAGAAGGGATATGTACACTTTGTTCTGCTCTGTCATACTTTATCTAACTGGTAGAAGGCTCACCCTACAGTTCACTGAATGAGAGAAAGGATAATGAAAATATCTAAAAAGAATCTAGCCAACTTTGTGGAAGAAATGGAAGCATTCAGACTCACAGTAATTCAAGTAAAGCTCATACTTTTTACATAATAAGGGTCTTTCTTCAGTTTTATGAGGAAGATTTTTGTCACTTCATCACTTTGTCTCCCCCAGTAACAGACATTTTTCTCTTTCTACCTGGAATACACCTACTGCCACCGACCCTCTTGCAAAAATTCCATCCCCTATTCCCAAATCCTTCGTTTTTGTTGCATCTGCTCCCAGGATGAGGCATTCCACTCCTGTACTGCCCAGATGTCCTCTTTCTTCAAGGACCACAACTTCTCCCCCCGGGTGGCCGAGAACGCCTTGATAGGGTGTCCCACATTTCCTGCAACTCATCCCTCACAACCCGCCCCCACAATAACCGACAAAAGAGAATACCCCTCGTTCTCACACACCACCCCACCAACCTCCGGGTACAATGCATCATCCTCTGAAACTCCCACCGTCTACAATCCGACCCCACCACTAAAGACATTTTTCCATCCCCACCCTTGTCTGCTTTCCGGAGAGACCACTCTCTCCTTGACTCCCTTGTTTCCTCCACACTGCCCTCCAACGCCACCACACCCGGCACTTTCCCCTGCAACTGCAGGAAGTGCTACGCTTGCCCCCACACCTCCACCCTCACCCCCATCCCAGGCCCCAAGATAACTTTATGCATCAAGCAGATGTTCACCTGCACATCCGCCAATGTAGTATACTGCATCCGCTGTACCCGTTGTGGCTTCCTCTACAATGGGGAAAGGAAGCGGAGGCTTGGGGACTGCTTTGCAGAACACCTACACTCGGCTCACAATAAAGAACTGCACGTCCCAGTCGCAAACAAGTTCAACTCCCGCTCGCATTCCTTAGACGACATGTCCATCCTAGGCGTCCTGCAGTGCCATAATGATACCACCCGTAGGTTGCAGGAACAGCAACTCATATTCCGCTTGGGAACCCTGCAGCCCAATGATATCAATGTGGATTTCACCAGCTTCAAAATCTCCCCTTCTCCCACTGCATCCCAAAACCAGCCCAGCTCGTCCCTGCCTCCCTAACATGTTCTTCCTCTCACCCATTTCTTCCTCCCACCTCAAGCCGCACCTCCATTTCCTACCTACTAAACTAATCCTGCTCCCTTGACCTGTCTGTCCTCCTCAGACTGAGCTATCCCCTCCCTACCTCCCCACCCATGCTCTCCTCTCCACCCATCTTCTCCTCTATCCATCTTCGGTCCACCTCCCCCTCTCTCCCTTTTTATTTCAGAATCCTCTCCTCATCCTCCTTTTCTGATGAAGAATCTAGGCCCGAAACACCAGCTTTTGTGCTCCTAAGATGCTGCTTGGCTTGCTGTGTTCATCCAGCTACATACTTTGTTATCTCTTCCTCTCTTTCTCCATCCTACATGTTTTCAGCTATTGGAAAACTATTGCAATTTAACTGCCCTCAGTTTTAAGACCATAAGACTATATGACAGAGGAGCAGAAACTATGCCATTTGGCCCATCGAGTCTGCTCTGCCATTGAATGATGGCTGACAAGCTCCTGAACCACATTCTCCCACTTTCTCCCTGTAACCCTTGATCCCCTTCATAATCAAGAACCTATCTATCTCAGTCTTAAATGTACTCAATGACCTGGCCTCCACAGCCTTCTGTGGCAGTGAATTCCATAGATTCACCACTCTCTGGCTGAAGAAGTTTCTCCTTATCTCGGATCTAAAAGGTCTTCCCTTTACTCTGATGCTGTGCTCTCGGGCCCTAGTCACTCCTACAAATGAAAACATCTTCCCAACATCCAGTCTGTCCAGGCCATTCACTATTCTGTAAGTTTCAATTAGATTCCCCCTCATCCTTCGAAACTCCAATGAGTATAGTCCCAGAGCCCTCAAATGTTTGTATATGTTAAGCTTTTCATTCCTGGCATCATTCTTATGAACCTCCTTTGAATCCGCTCCAGGGCCAATCATCCTTCCTGAAACATGGGGCACAAAACTGCATGCATTTCTCCAAATGTTGCCTGACTAGAGCCATATAAAACCTTAGGTGTACATCCCTGATTTTATATTCAAATCCTCTCAAAATAAAAGCCATCACAGTGACACAGTGGTTAGCACTGCTGCCTCACAGTGCCAGGGACCCGGGTTCGGTTCCAGCCTCAGGCAACTGTCTGTGTGGAGTTTGCACATTCTCCCCGTGTCTGCGTGGGTTTCCTCTGGGTGCTCTGGTTTCCTCCCAGGGTCCAAAGATGTGCAGGTTTGGTTGATTGGCCATGCTAAATTGCCCGTAGTGTTCAGGGAGATGTGAATTAAGTGGGTTATAGGACGCTGGATCTGGGTGGGATACTGTGAGATTCAGTGTGGACTTATTAGAACATAGAACATAGAACATAGAACAGTACAGCACAGAACAGGCCCTTCAGCCCACAATGTTGTGCCGACCATTGATCCTCATGTATGCACCCTCAAATTTCTGTGACCATATACATGTCCAGCAGTCTCTTAAATGACCCCAATGACCTTGCTTCCACAACTGCTGCTGGCAACGCATTCCATGCTCTCACAACTCTCTGCGTAAAGAACATGCCTCTGACATCCCCTCTATACTTTCCACCAACCAGCTTAAAACTATGACCCCTCGTGCGAGCCATTTCTGCCCTGGGAAATAGTCTCTGGCTATCAACTCTTTCTATGCCTCTCATTATCTTGTATACCTCAATTAGGTCCCCTCTCCTCCTCCTTTTCTCCAATGAAAAGAGACCGAGCTCAGTCAACCTCTCTTCATAAGATAAGCCCTCCAGTCCAGGCAGCATCCTGGTAAACCTCCTCTGAACCCTCTCCAAAGCATCCACATCTTTCCTATAATAGGGCGCCCAGAACTGGATGCAGTATTCCAAGTGCGGTCTAACCAAAGTTTTATAGAGCTGCAACAAGATCTCACGACTCTTAAACTCAATCCCCCTGTTAATGAAAGCCAAAACACCATATGCTTTCTTAACAACCCTGTCCACTTGGGTGGCCATTTTAAGGGATCTATGTATCTGCACACCAAGATCCCTCTGTTCCTCCACGCTGCCAAGAATCCTATCCTTAATCCTGTACTCAGCTTTCAAATTCGACCTTCCAAAATGCATCACCTCGCATTTATCCAGGTTGAACTCCATCTGCCACCTCTCAGCCCATCTCTGCATCCTGTCAATGTCCCGCTGCAGCCTACAACAGCCCTCTACACTGTCAATGACACCTCCGACCTTTGTGTCGTCTGCAAACTTGCTGACTCATCCTTCAATTCCCTCGTCCAAGTCATTAATAAAAATTACAAACAGTAGAGGCCCAAGGACAGAGCCCTGTGGAACTCCACTCACCACTGACTTCCAGGCAGAATATTTTCCTTCTACTACCACTCGCTGTCTTCTGTTGGCCAGCCAATTCTGTATCCAAGCAGCTAAGTTCCCCTGTATCCCATTCCTCCTGACCTTCTGAATGAGCCTACCATGGGGAACCTTATCAAATGCCTTACTGAAGTCCATATACACCACATCCACAGCTCGACCCTCATCAACCTTTCTAGTCACATCCTCAAAAAACTCGATAAGGTTTGTAAGGCATGACCTACCCCTCACAAAGCCGTGTTGACTGTATTTGATCAAGCTATGCTCTTCCAGATGGTCATAAATCTTATCCCTCAGAATCCTTTCTAACACCTTGCAGACGACAGACGTGAGACTTACCGGTCTATAATTGCCGGGGATTTCCCTATTTCCTTTCTTGAAGAGAGGAATTACATTTGCCTCTCTCCAGTCCTCAGGTACGACTCCAGTGGAGAGCGAGGATGCAAAGATCTTCGCAAGTGGCGAAGCAATTGCATTTCTCGCTTCCCAAAGCAGCCGAGGACAAATCTGATCCGGGCCTGGCGACTTGTCAATCTTAATGTTTGACAAAATTTTCAGCACATCAGCTTCGTCTATCTCTATCCATTCCAGCATGCACACCTGCTCTTCAAAGGTTTCATTCGCTACAAAGTTGGTTTCTTTCGTAAAGACAGAAGCAAAAAACTCATTTAGGGCTTCCCCTACCTCCTCAGGCTCCACACACAAGTTCCCTATGCTATCCCTGATCGGCCCTACTCTTTCTTTGACCATTCTCTTATTCCTCACGTAAGTGTAAAATGCCTTTGTGTTTTCCCGGATTCCTTCTGCCAAGCCTTTCTCGTGCCCCCTCCTGGCTCTCCTCAGACCATTTTTGAGCTCCTTCCTTGCCTGCCGAAGGGCCTGTTTCCACACTGTAGGGACTCTGTGATTGCATTTGCTTTCCCGACTGCTGACTCAAGCTGCGGGTTTACCTTGAGAGAATCCTAAGCTATAACTCTCAAATCTCTTTGCACTTCAGAATTCTGAATTTTCTCCCCATTTAGAACATAGTCCATGCTTTTGTTCTTCTTACCAAAGGGATGACCTCACATTTTCCCATGTTGTATTCAATCTACCACTTCTTTGCCCACTCTCCTAACCTGTCAAAGCCCTTGTGCAGCCTTGCCATCACCTCAATACAACCTGTCCCTCCAGCTGCCTTTGTATTGTCTGCAAACTTAACCAGAAGGCGCACAGTTCCTTCATATAGATCATTAATGCATAATGTGAAAAATTGTTCCCCCAACACTGACCCTTACCGAACACCACTTCACACCGGCTGCAAACTTGAAAAAGACCCTTTTATCCTCACTCACTGCTTTCTGCCAGACAGCCAATCTTCTATCTATGCTAGCACCTTGCTTCTAACACCATGGGTCCTTATCTTACTCAGCAGCCTCCTGTGGGGCACCTTGTCAAAGGCCAGATAGACAACATCCATTGGCCCTCCTTGGTCCTCCCTGCTTAATACTTGCTCAAAGAATAGCAGATTTGTCAGGCATGACGCCCCCTTGATGAAGCCATGCTGACTTTGCCCTACTTTACCATCCATTTCCAAATTTTCAGAAGTCTCATCCTTTACAAAATCTTACCCATGACTGACTTAGGCTATTCGGCCTGAAATTTTCTGTTCTTGGCCTTACTCCCTTTTTTAACAGCGGTGTCACGTTAGCAATTTTCCAGTCCTCTGTGACCCTCCCTGACTCTAGCGATTCCTGAAAGATCACCACTAACGCTTTCACTATCTCCTCTAGAACTCTGGGGTGTGGTCCATCTGGTCCAGGTGATTTATCCACCTTCAAGCCAATTAGTTTTACTCGCACCTTTTCCATGGTGACTCCAACTATGGTTTTTTTTTAGCTTTTGCGGTTCCTCAATTCTATCCACACACATTCTACACCATCTGACCCTACTTCATTCCTTACAATTGATTTAATTTCATTTCTTACCAATAAGGCAACCTAACCCCCTTGGCCGAGGTGACTATCTTTTTGATAGGAAGTATAAACTTGGATGTTCAGTTCCCTCCTTGTCAGTCCAACTGTGCACACAATGATTAGGTTAGATTAGATTCCCTACAATGTGGACACAGGCCTTTCGGCCCAACAAGTCCACACTGCCCCTTGAAGCATCCCACCCAGACCCATCTCTCTATAACCCACCCACCCCTGAACACTACGGGCAATTTAGCTTGGCCAATCCACCTAGCCTGCACATCTTTGGACTGTGGGAGGAAACTGGAGCACCCGGAGAAACCCACGCAGACACGGGGAGAATGTGCAAACTCCACACAGACAGTCGCCCGAGGTGGGAATCCAACCCGGGTCCCTGGCGCTGTGAGGCTGCAGTGCTAACCACTGAGCCACTATGTCGCCTTTCATTTTATAAAAATGACAAACAGCAGTGGCCCCAAAACAGATCCTTGTGGCACTACCTGAGCTCCAGCATGAACATTTCTCATCAACCACCACCCCCTGTCTTCTTAGAGATAGCCAATTTCTGATCCAAGCCGCTAAATCACCCTCAATCCCATGCCTCCGTATTTTCTGCAATAGCCCACCATGGTGAACCTTATCAAACGTTTCATTGAAATCCATATGCACCACATCAACCGTTTTACCATCATCTACCTGTTTGGTCACCTTCTCAAAGAACTCAGTAAGGTTTGTGAGGCATGATTTACCCTTCACAAACTTGATACAGTATTTCTAAAACAAAAATAAATTGATGCTCATATTGATTTCCAGTATCTGCAGTACTTTGACTTTCATCAGCAGAGGTTTATTCTATTTGAATTTCTCGAGTAAAAGTACAATGAGATACAAACACGCCGCTTGTTTGAGATATTGCGGTGGACTTTTCCTGTCCTCTAATGCAAACAGCACCATACCTCTTTCAGCCTGGATCACAACTGGCCCTCCATTTAACACATGTTCACAGCTTGCACTTCTCTTGCTTTTGTCTCTGTTAAGAGTCTTTGGACAAAATTCTATGTCGGCAAACTCAAATCACTGGAACCTGCCTCTAAAATGCCCAGTTGCTTTTATCATGAATGGCTTCAATCATTGATGTCATTGGGTATTTCACCAGTTTCCTGAGTTGCTCTCTAAACCTTGACTGAGTAGCCACATAAATAAAGGTATTTGTGCAGCAACTTAAATTCCGCAGCATAAGGCCGACACGTTGAAATGTGAATTCTGAGTTGTTGTAATCCCTTGTATTTGCACCAGTTGTGTTATAATATAAGAAATGAACGACATACACCAACCACAGAAGGATGAAGCTGCCAGATACACTGAAAAGCAAAATCATCGATTTCTTTCTGCTCTTCATCTCTGGGTCAATATGATTCTGTGCTTTTCTTCCGCCCGTTAGTCCTTTACGAACACGACTGGCCACTAAGATGTGTCGGACAGTCAAAACATTGAGCAACAGAATTACAGTGAAAGGTAGCAATGGATTCATAATCTTGTCAAACCAATCAAATCCTATCCACCCCGGGTCAGTATAAAAGTTTGGTTTGATATAACAGAGCCATGGGATATTGTTGATTACCTCACCAGCTTCCAGTGTAAAGTAAAGGGGGACACTTCTCAAACAGAACAGAATACAAGTTATTGATAAAACCAACAGGGTTACTTTCTCAGTGCAGTACTTTGTTTTCAGTTTTTGGCAACAAATAGTGATAAATCGATCAAAGGAGAAAGTGACGGTGAACCAAACAGAACAGTCAGTTGCTGCACACCTCAGGACATTTATAACACTGCATACAGGTGTAATATATAGGAAAGATCCCGGGACATAATAATAAAGTACGCGCCACAGCATGACCTCGGTGATGATGACGAGTAGGTCTGCAGATGCCATGGAAACCAGGTACCGAGAGGTGCAGGTGCAGAGGCCACACTTACCCTGGGACAGAATGACAATCGCCAGTAAATTAACTGTTAAAAAAAAGTGAGAGGAAACAAAACACAATTATAATTTATTTGTCAATGCACTCTGTATCTGACTGAAAGAGGGGGGATGGAAATTCAGCATGTGAAAAAACTGATCGATTTCAAAAGGATACATAAAACAAAATATTCAGTCCGAAATGCAATGTGCTAAGATTCCACAGTCATCTGAATTTAAACTTGCCATTCCATGATACTGATTATAACAAACAGAGTTAGTGAAATAAACCATCCAAAATTCCTTACTTCAAAGATCAGTCATCAAATGGACCAGACTCTCAGTGAGGTCAAAGTTATGCCCTGAATGGATAAGAACCCTGTGCGAGGATCGGAGTTAACTATCCCCGGATTATGTCTATCCCATCAACAGTTCAGATACCATCAGAGTCAGAATCTTTCTGGTTTTTGGAGTGACAATGTTCAATTTGTTACAATTTTGTACAAGCTGAGATTCTGCCTTGCCTTGCTGTGGACCTTTATCTTGAATCTGAATTTAGGATTCATACACATTGCTGATGATAACCAGGACTACCCCGATGTGTCCATACACTCTCTAGATTCCATACATTGAAACATGGAAACATAGGAATTAGAAGTGAGAATACGCAACTCAACCCTTTTAGCCAACTCCACCATTTACCATGATCATGGATGATCTTATACTGGTCTCAACTCCACCTTCATCCCGTCACCTATATTCCTCTATCCCATTTCTCATCAGAAACTGATCTATTCCTTCTGGATGTTGTTTATTGATTCTGCTTCCAACACACTCTGGGAAAATGAGCTCCACAGATTCACAACTCTCTGGGAGATGTGCTTTCTGCTCAGTTTTGAACCTATCTCTCCTCATTCAATATCTATGCCCTCCTGTTCAAGACTATCCTGCAAGGGGGAAGCATCTGCTCAACATCCACCTTATCAATTCCCATCAGCATCTTCTATACTCCAATCAGACTCCCATCATTTTTTTGAACTCCTGTGACTAAAAGCCGTAACTGTTTAACTGCTTCTCATATATCAGCCCCTTTTGTCTTGGAATCAACATTGTGACCTCTGCTGAACTGCCACCCGTGCCACCACGTCCTTCCTCAAGTCAAGAGAACAAAACTGGACACTGTACTCCAAGTGTGGTCTCACCAATGCCTTATGCAGTAGCAACAACACTTCTTTACTTTAATAATCCAGTCTTTTTGGAATAAATGTCAGGTTTCCATTTGCCTTCTTTATTATATGCTGCACCCGCCTACCCACTTCCTGTGATTCATGCACAAAGATGCTCAGATCCCTCCATACTGATGCACTTTGAATCTGCTTCCAATTCAAATAATAATTTGCCCTGACATTTTTCCAGCCACAATGGAAAATTTTGCACTTATATACTTCTGGATCTTGCATGATTCAGTAGAATTTGAATTAGAATATCCTTCATGGTTGGATTGGATAGATCACTCAGTCTCATAAACTCAAATTATGGCTCCAATTTACTTATGCATTTATAGCAAAGATCATTTAATCACAAGAACCAAACTCATGAAACAATGTTGGTGCCTCCTTCCATGCAAAAATGTCCTTCTGTGAACAGTGACCAAATTATTTTGCTGCAGTATTTTTCTGACATTATAAGTCATAAATTCAGGTTTTGCTGCTTTGTTAGTGGGCACATCCACATATTGAAAAAGAAAATTTTCTTGTACACTCTTAACAAATCCCTCACTATCCAAGGCCTTAACAGTATGGTAGTTGCAGCCTATGTTTGGAAAGTTGAAATCTCCTGCCATTACCATCCTATTATTATTACAGATATCTGAGATCTGACAAATCTGCTTTTCAATTTATTTCTGACTATTGGTGGGTCTGTCGGACAGTTAGGTAATCTGACCTTTCCTATTTCTCAGTTCCTTTCAAATAACTTTGCTGGATGTACTCCCCATAATATCCTTCATACACAGCTGTAATATTATCCCAAAGCAAAAATGCTCCTCCACCTCATCTCTTGTCCCCCTTTCTATCCTTCCTGTAACATCTATGGGGTTGGCATGGATCAGATTGGACCAACCGGTCTCCGTATAAACCAAAATAACTGCAGATGCTGTGAATCAAGAACAAAACAAAGTTGCTGGAAAAGCTCAGCAGGTCTGGCAGCATCTGTGAAGGACAAAAAAGAGTTTATGTTTCAGGTCCGGTGACCCTTCCTCAGAAAGGTCTGTCCCCATGCTGTGGCACTGTATGATTCAATGTCTCCATGTGAATCCTTCTCCCATACACCAGCTCCTTCGCCACACAATCATTTGCTGTATCTACCTATTTCTACTCTCACTAACACTTGGCATTGGCAGTAATTCAGATATTGCTACCCTCAAGAACCTACTTTTCAACCTCCTGTCTAGTTTTCTATAGTCTCTCATCAGAACCTCGTTATTTTCTGTTCCTGTATTGTTGGTTCCAATCTGTTAAATGAGCTTCCTGCTCCTAAGATGCTGCTTGGCCTACTGTGTTCATCCAGCTCTACACTTTGTTATCTCCTATTGGTCACTCTCCCTTTCGAGAATTTTTGGCACCCTTTCTAAGACAACCTGAATCCTGGAACCGGGGAAGCAATACACCCTTCTGATGTCCCAATGTCAGCTGGAGACATGCCTGCTTGTGCCTCTAACTGGAGAGACCCCCATCACAATTGATCACTTCGAAACTGATATACCTTCATGACAGTAGAGCTAGTCTCAATACTAGAAACATGGCTGTTGGTTCTACATTCCGCTGAAAGTACATCACCCTCAACATTTTCCAAAACAGTACGCTCGTTTAAGATGGGGATAGCCACAGGAGAATCTGTATTACCTGCTTAACTCTTCTACTGTTCCCAGAGATAACTCATCCACCTGATTGCACATGAAGTTTTTCCATCTTCCTAAAACTGCCATACATTTCATAGCCCAACTCCTGTATATATCTCATTGCCTCTAGGTGCGCTCGAACCTAACTATGCAATATGATTGGAATCATAACCAAATACACTTTGTATAGGCGTAATCATCTGGAACATTGAAACTTTCTCATCTCCCATTCTGACTGCACGAGCACATTACACTACTGAAGACCATCTTTGTATCTTAACAATCTAAAGACCCAGAAAATATTGCAGTCTTACTGCTCTAAAAGCACTGCTCTTGTATAACTTGACACTTATGTTATATATTTTAAGAAAGTTTAGTCAATGGATAGATTTCAATAAAGAGATAAGCAAGATTTCTGTAGATTTACAAAAAAAGGTAAGATTGCTCTATAAAAAAAGAACTTGGTTCATCCCCTGCTGTGAGCAGTTCTGCAGTTAGCTGTGAATTTCACTCTGTCTATTTTTTGTTCAGATTGAATTCCAATCTCCAGAGATACTTGAAAGTAAACTGCAGAGGCAGTCAGCTGTGGAAATTCATGGCCTGGTCAGTCAGCACTGCTGGTTGACTGCTCCTTTTTTCAGCTCCCATTTGGTAAGTCCTCTCACAATTCTTTCCATTTTAGAAGGACATTTGTTTTGATTTTTTTAATGGAGTTCAAAATAATGCAATAAAGCAAAAGAGATCTGCATTCCATACCCTCACACACCCTGTCTGAATACATTACAAGATATCACACTTCCTTTTGAATGGGAATGCAGTTTACACACAATATCCTATGCTCTTTCAGACCTGATGCTGCCCTTTCCTTACCATTCTTCAAAAATGTGATGAAGTGGCAGAGTAGGAGATCCTCTGTGGGTTGATGGCTTAGGCAGCCCTTCCCACACCTCCATTTCGAGTCCTGCTCAATGGTTTGTTACCAGACTATGGGACAAGAACATCCTCCTACAATTAAGAATTAGACTACCCAGAGTCCTGCTTCTGCTTCTTTGAGTCAGAACATGTAGCATGATGGGAAATCACTGACTAGTGTTGACTTTTAAGATCTCCTCGAGAAGAAATGTCATATCTCTCTCTCTCTCTGTCTCTCTCTCTCTCTGTTGCTGTCTCTCTCCTACTGTGATCTATATTTATCATGTGGAATTGCACAATAATGACACCCCATTCCCTCCATCTCTGTGGTCATTGTTTAGGCCATCCTTGTTGAGACAGTTGGTCATGTATCCTCCAACCTGACTTGAAGATAAACCTGCAGAAGAGGTGAACAAAGATGTATTATGTGTGATTAAAACTCTGAAGTTATTTTTGTAACTTTGCTCCTCATGACTGTGATTAGTCAGTAATTAGCATGTCAACAAAGATGTAAATCTTGAAACTTACTTCAAATCTGATGCAGTTAGGAGACTGTTGAAAACATTCGGGGCTTTGGCAAAGAGAAACAGAGATTCTTCCCAACCATGCATCAGGATGAGAAGATTTGTGTTTGTAATCTTTCCAACTAGTGTAGAGACAAACAGTGGGACATAGAAGGAAGCAAGGTGAACATCAGCAATCGGATGGGTTGCAAAGGAAACTCATCACGTTGCAAGAAGATTGAATTTTCAGCATTTGCATGTGAATGAATGAGTGCATTCTCATGTCTGAATGCCTGGAATTGGGACCATGTGGGAAACCTGATAAATGGTAGAATTGCTCAATCATAGAGATATATAATGCAGATGAGAGGCCTTTCAGCCCATTGAGTCTGGGCCACCAAACTGCATTATTACCTGCATCAGTCATACATTTTTTTACACGAGACTCATAGCTTTGAATGTTATGACATTCATTCAAGAGAATTTTAAAAGTGATCAAGTTACCACCTCAACTATCCTCCTGCTCAGTGCATTCCAGATTCCCACCACGCCTGAGGTGTAAAATACTTTTTGTCCGATCCTTTCTAAACCTCCTGCCTTTCACTTTAACAGCATGCCCCCTTGTTATTGACCCTGAGACTAGGGGCAACAGCTGCTCTCTATTCACCTTGTTCATCCCTCTCATAATCTTATCCACCTTTATCAGGGTCCCCCTCAACTTTCTCTGTTCAAACGAAAACTGTCTTAGCATATCCAGTCAGTCTTCACAGTTAAAATGCTCTATCCAAGGCAACTTCATGGAGAAGCTCCTCTGCACGCCTGTCATTGCATTAATATCTTTCCTATAGTGTGATGACCAGACCTGCACATAGTATCCAGCTGTGACCGAAACTAAGAACTGTACAGCTCCAACATGATCATCATGTCCTTGTAATCTGTGCCATGACTGATGAAAGCAGGTTCCCGATGTGCCTTCTTAGCAAACCCATTAACTTGTCCTGCCATTTTCAGGGATCGATGAACAAGCAATTCAAGAGCCTATTGTTCTTCTGAACCTCCTTCTATCCCAGCATTCACTCTGTGCTCCTTTGTAATGCCCCTTGTTCTGAAGTGAATTGCTTCAAGTTTTGGAAGCCTTGGTATATGAGTTTACAGCCCATCAGACCAATATGTGTACATCTTCCTGTAATCTAGCATCTTGCTCCTCACTGTCAGCCACCAGGTTAATGATCATGACAGCTGTAAACTTACCTATTGTCCTCCAACATTCTCATTCTGATTATCACAAACAATAAAGAAACCAGCAACGATCCTGTGTTATATCACCGCAGACCAGGCTCCGTTCACACAAACAGTCCTCCAACACACTCTGCCTCCTGTCACTACGGCAATATTGACTCTAACTTGCCACTTTACCCTGGATCCCATGAGCTTTTCATCCTCAGTTTCCAATGTGAGGTCTTATCAAAATCTTTGATCTGCATCAACCATCCTACCGTCTTCTACACATTTGGTCACCTCCTATAATATTTCACTAGATTTCTTACGCATGACCTAGGCCTGAATGTGCCATGCTGACTATCCCTGATCAAACCCTACCTTTCAAAATGGAAGTGACTTTTCATCAACATTATCTTCTCCAATGGTCTCCAGTTCTGCCTCATCTATCTTTATGACTCTCCTTGAAAACAACATGAGATTCCCTTGAGTCCTCTAACACCTCCTCTGTGGGCAGAGAAAATGTATAAGTTTGGGTTAGGATTCCAGTGTATCTTCAACCCTGATCTCCCCCAACAGCCGTGATACAACCAATCCACACCTGCAGATTCTAAATCTACCAAAAACAACCAATACTTCCTCGCTTCTTATGCCGATCTGCTCAAGAATTCCACAATCAAGCTTCTCAAATTCTGTATACTCATCCTCCTTCATCTGATTAAAGTATTAATTATTAAGACAGATTAAAGTATTCATTTAATACTTTACCAATGCCCTCTTGCCTTCATGCATAGATTGACCCTTTGGTCCATAACAGATCGTAATCTCCCCTTGTGGATGTGAGTTTGCTCACTGAGCTGGAAGGTTAGTTTTTTGGACGTTTCGTCACCATTCTAGGTAACATAATCAGTGAACCTCCAATGAAGCGCCTGTGTTAGCTTTAGCGGGACATAACACCAGCGCTTCATCGGCGGCTCACTGACAATGTTACCTAGAATGGTGACGAAACGTCTGAAAACTAACCTTCCAGCTCAGCGAGCAAACTCTCATCCAGAAACTCAACCTGAGCTACAAATCTTCTCAAAACTCGCCATCTCCCCTTGGTTATTGTTTTTTTCGTTATATAATTGTACAACATACGGGGCTCCTCCTTAATCTTGCTCACCAGTTGTTTTCTCATACCTCCTCTTTGATGTCCTAATTTCCTTCTTTGGTTTGCCTCACACTTTCTATGCACCTCACTGTTTTGTTTTGCCCCCATTGTTCCTTTCTATCTCGTCCTGAATATTCTTAGACAACTGATGTTCTCGGCGCTTGTTTTTCTTACATTTAACCCAAAGGAGAACATATTGGATCTATTGCTTGACTCTCCCAGAAATACATGGTGAGTCACTGTGTTCAGGTCTGCTCCCATTGGCTGACTTGTCATCAGTCCAGAAATTTCTAGTGGTAGATAATCCTAGCAATAACTTCACTCAAATCATTGTTCTTCACTAAGGTCTGTTTCAGCAGTTGAATGTGTTTCTCCTCAGGCAATAAACTGATGTGAGAACATATGACCAAAATACACAGCATTTGTGAGGAGCTGAGATGATGTACTGAAATAACCCCTTTAATTCAGTACAGTTGAACAAACAATACAATGTCACATAATGGGTGTCTTTATAAAGGTGCTTCGCAGATTCATTTGCGAGAAGATCAAGGACAGAATAACACGACAATCCATTTGGATACAAACTTACACAATGGCAGGTGTAGCATCTACTTACCAGGAGCTCCTATAGCAACGAGGATCAGGTAGTAAATTTTCTCGATGCCATCAACTGGATTGTGCATTTTTGCATGAAGTGAACTCTCCGTTTGAGAGGTAAGCAATCAGTTTTCATTGAACCTTGTGTGATTGCATTAGATGTTATTGCATTTATATGCTGTGGGAGCTCCATGGGGAATATGGGAATATTGTGATTGCAGAAACTCTCAATGTATTTATTTTAAATTAGGCACAAATCAGCAGAGCAGGTAATTCTCTGTTGCTGAGATATATTTGGTAGTGCCGTTCACTTGGATAATACGGTTCACAACTGTGAACAAAGAAAAGTGATGTTTTTCTTTCCCCCCAAAAAATCAAACTCCTCGCAAACACGATCAATAGAATACTCAGATCAAGCTCATTTTCTTCGAGTTGTCATTCCCACAACTCGAAACACTGTATTGTTAAGTTTCACATGAGAGAGAGTCTCTGCCCTGATCGTTCGAATCCACTCTCAGATAAAGCTGTCTCCTTTTCACTGCAGGTCACTGAGATCACGTTTGCAATATTAAACTCATACAACATGTGAAATTAGTTTCATGCCACAGACTGACACGGTCTGATCCCTTCAATCTGATACAGCAGCACAAACTCATGCAATGTTTAAACTGAATGTAACACCTCAATAATAAATCTCACCAATTGTCTTGCACCAGTCAAAGAGAATGCAATTTACACAGTTTTTACCATTGTTCTGATCTGAGTACAGTTCCTCCAATCAATGAATATATATTCACATCTACCAGTACTCAGATACCGTTCTATCCCCAATCCTGATGATTTAGTGAATTGTATCTTCTTCAGTCATTTCAACTTCCATCCTACCCTCCATCAGAAAACACCTTCCATCGATCTATTTATTCGGTTACAACTTAGCACCAGTCGGTGGCAAGTGATGCACATTTGAGGGTGGTATGTGATAATAAGTAAAAGGGTTCACTGCCCATGTTTCACCAGATGCCAGGCAACTTCATTGGCTGCAGAGATATTTGTGAACGTTCTCAGGGTGTCTCTGTCTCATTGGCAGTGTACCATTGTGCTGCCACCTGTGCTTGGTCTTTCCTGCCAAAGGAAAATGACATACTCAAGGATGGTGATGTCTTAGACATTGTAAGGGAAGTTTGGAGGATGGAAGATGGAATATGGTCAGACCGACAAGAATGATTGAAGCAAACATCGATATTAAAGAGAAAAATGTTGGTGCAGAGATTATCAAGGCTTGAAGCAAATAGGATTGAAGTACAACATAAAAGTGGAAGAAATATCAAAAAGAGTTGGCATAAAATATATCTGATTGGATGGAGTATTCTGATTCAATTTGATCAATCAACAGTAGAAAGAGCTGGGCATGGTTTTACTGATTTTCATGATTCATAAAAAAAGTTACCTGATTTTGGCAGTGGACTATTTGTAAGTAATTTTCTGATAGTTTGAGTTCATGAAGAAGCAGCTGTAGAAATATTATATGTTCATATATTAGCTGCAGCGAGAACACAACCATGCCAATTGTGGATTGTTCCCTGTTGCCAGAGGAGAAACAGGCTGTTGCTGCAGAATATTTTGGTCTCCTTAAATTTTTGGGGACGTCATTGTTCTCTTTAGCCGGGTTGTGTGTGTGAACTCCTCCCTCAGTCTTCTTCCTCTTTGTCTGATCAGTGTTCCACCTGCCTGGTGATGCCTGGTTAATGAAGACTGATGTGTTGAAACGTTCCCATGAGAACTGCTGCTGACTGGATCTGCTTGATGAGAAATTCCCTTGAAGGAAATCCCCTTTATTCCTCAGTCTATTCTTTTCTTTGTCCCTGCACAGATCCTCCAGCCTGCATTTGACCTAGCCCTGCAGTAGTCTCCCAACTACAGTATCTGAGTCCTTAAATTTCTTGGCCCCTGCACAGATTTTCTAGCACAATTTGTCTTTTATAACTTCCTTGGCCTGTGCTCATTTACATAGAGCGGAGACCATAGAACAGTGCAGCATAGCACAGGCCCTTTGGCCCACAATGTTGTGCTGAACTTTTACTCTAATCCTCAGGTCTATCTAATCTCCATCCCTACCTTATACTATCATTCATATGCGTATCAAAAAGCCCCCGTAAATGCCCCAATGAGGCTGCCTCCATTACCATCTTCTGCAATGCTTTCCATGCCCCTACCACTCTCCGAGTAAAGAACCTACCTCTGATGTCTTCCCAATACCTACCTCCATTCACTTTAAAACTATGTGTCCTCATAATAGCTACCTCCACCCTCGGCAAAAGTCTCTGGCTGTCTACTCTATCTATACCTCTGATCATTTTGTGCACCTCTATAAAGTCACCTCTCATCCTTCGTCATTTGAAACAGAAAAGCCCTCCACATCTTTCCTGTAATGAGGCGACCGGAACTGGACACAATACTCCAGATGTGGCAGAACCAGGCTTTTGTAGAGCTGGAGCATATCTTCACAGCTCTTGAACTCGATCCCTCTATTAATGAAAGCTGACACATCATATGCCTTCTTAACAACCCTATCCACCTGGGTGGCAGCATTCAGGGAACTGTGAACATAAACCCCAAGATCCCTCTGCTCCTCCACACTGCCAAGAATCTTTCTGTTAACCCTGTATTCTACTTTCAAGTTTGTCCTTCCAAAATGAATCACCTCACACTTTTCAGGGTTAAACTCCATCTGCCACTTCTCAGCCCAGTTCTGCATCCGATCTATGTCCCTTTGTAACCTAGAACAGCCCTCCGCACTGTCCACAATGTGACCCACCTTCATATCATCCACAAACTTGCTAATCCACCCTTCCATTCCTTCATCCAAATCATTTACAAAAATCACAAATAGAAGAGAACCCAGGTCAGATCCTTCTGGCACACCACTCGTAACTGAGCACCATGTTGAATATTTTCCTGTCCACTCCCACCCTTTGTCTTGTAAGGGTCAGCCAATTCTGAATTCTGCCACATTTTCCCCTATCCCATGCCTCCTTACAAATTACAAATCCGTTTCTCCAACTCCTGCCTATCCATTTCAAATCATCCCGTATCACTTGAACAAACCTCCCTCCCAGGATATTTGTGCCCTTCTGGCTCAAGTGCAACCCGTCCTTACTGTACAGGTCCCACTTTCCCCAGAATGTGCTCCAATTATCCACATAATAGAAGCCCTCCCTCCCACACCAGCTCTACAGCTACATGTTTAGCTGCACACTCTCCCTATTTCTTACCTCGTTATCACATCACACTGGTTCGAGTCCAGAGATAGCTACCCTGTTTGTCCTGGACTTCAGCTTCCAACCTAACTCCCTGTCCTTGTTTTTCACATTCTCTGTCCTTTTTCTACCTGTGTCATTGGTACTGATGTTTACCATGACTGCTGGTTACTCACCCTCCACCTTAAGGATCTTGAAGAACGATCTCAGACATCACAGACCGTGGCACCCGGAAGGCAACATACCATCTGTTCATCTTGCTCCCGCCCACAAAACCTCCTGTCTGTGCATCTTACTATCGAATTCCCCACGACAATAGTTTGCCTATTCTTCCCCCTTCCTTTCTGTGCCACAGCGCCAGGCTAGTGCCAGAGACCTGTTGGCTCTGGCCTTCCTCTGGTAGGTCGTCATCCCCAACAGTATCCAAAACGGTATACTAATTATAGAGGGGAATGGCCACGGGGTCACCTGCACTGTCTACCTATTCCCTTTCACCTTCCTGACATTCACCCAGCTACCTTTTCCTGTACCTTGGGTGTGATTACCTCCCTATAACTCCTCTCTATCACCCCTCTCAGCCTCCCGAATGATCTGAAGTTCATCCAGCTCCAGCTCCAGTTCCCTAACACGGTTTGTGAGGAGCTGGAGGTGGGTGTACTTCTCGCAGTTGAAGTCAGAGGCAACACCAGCAGTGACCCTTACCTCCCACATCCTGCAAGAAGAGCATGTAACTGCCCTAGCTTCCATTCCCTCTGCTCTAGATTTCCAGAAGAATTAGAAAAGGAAAAGTTACCTGACTGGCCCTCCACACTGTCTCTTTTTTTGGTTAGAGGAGGCGGATGGATGGGAGATAGTAAATGTGAGGTGTTTTGGGTTTAGCCAATGCCTGAATATATCAGTTCCTTACTGGCTCTCATTCTCTCCACACACCTGCCGCATAAAATAAGAGGGTCACTGCTGTGTGAGGTAAGTTTTTATACTGGAGAAAAGTTCCAGTGCAGACTTTGTCTTGCAGCTTCTATCCTGAGACCCCCTCTCTGAGTCTGGCACGCATTGTTCATGTTTCTAGGTGCAGGTTATGTTCTTCGAGTCAATATTCTGAAGCGTTTTGGCCAAATGTCATGGGGCAGCTATTCATGTTACAAAGATACAGCTATATTCCTGACTTGCATGGACAAGTCTCAGATCAGGGCTGACAGCTTTGCAGATCCATTTCTGTATTTGCTTAATCACAATTTTGAATCAGTCTGTTCAGGGATGTTATTACACATCAGGTGGGACCTATGTTCCAGGGAGCTCAGAGCCAAGAGGATCTACAAGGAGATCAGCCACTGACTGCCCGTGGGTCCTGCGGAAGTTATGACATCTTTCTATAAACATAGTGTTATATATGTCAACAATGTGCTATCTCAATCTCCTGATATCTTAGACTCCAGGATTACCAAACTTAGTCTGTCCAGTTGCATTTTGTAACTAAAATTCCCAGTCCATGCAGCATCCTGATGTATCCGCTGTTCACACCCTCGAGGGCAAACACATTTGTGTTAAAATGTGGATTTCTGACTGTGCATAATACCCTAGCTACAGCCTAAACAGCACCTTATACAGTTCAGGCATTGCAATGAGCCGATAGAAAATGAGACTTATCAGTGACTGCAATGCAAAATGTAACCTTTTTGTTGTGAAGCATCATAACAGCACCACCCTGTTGCAGAGAAGCACTTTCCTCCTTCCATGCAACCGCAGGCCGTGATGCCACAACATTGAAATAGCACATGACAATTCACTAACAATGAACTAGCCTTTTACTCATAACTTTCTGAGGAGAGGAATGGAAGGAAAACTGAGGGAAGTGTGAAATAATTGAAGAGTTTTCAACGTATATAATGCATGTAAAGTGCATGTCGCAAATAAGACAATATCAGAATGACAAATTCATTTATTTTCACAAAGATGACACATGTGAGAATTATAGAAAGTCCATGAGAACTATCACCGACATGGTGCAGGTAGTTTTGACTAAATGCTATTGAATGTGCTTTGCAATCAGCTTGTGTAGAACTTCATAATACAGAAATTTACATGTTGGAAAAGAGGCTAGTTCACAAATCCAACAAATTGATGCATACCCTTCACATTAGTTTGCCACTTCATTTCTGAATCTCTACATACTTTCCCTCAGTTATCTGCAGTTTGTTCCAACTTTAAACAAAACACTTCTGCTTGGGAACCCTGCAGCCCAATGGTATTAATGTGGACTTCACAAGCTTCAAAATCTCCCCTTCCCTGACGGCATCCCAAAACCAGCCCAGTTCGTCCCCTCCCCCCACTTCATCCCAAAACCAGCCCAGCCCGTCTCCGCTTCTCTAACCTGTTCTTCCTCTCACCCATCTTTTCCTCCAACCTCTAGCTGCACCTCCATTTCCTACCTAGTGACCTCATCCCACCTCCTTGACCTGTCCCTCTTCCCTGGCCTGACCTATCTCCTCTCTACCTCCCACCAATACTCTCCGGTCCACCTATTTTCTTTTCTCTCCATCTTCGGTCCGCCTCCCCCTCTCTCCCTATTTATTCCAGAACCCTCTCCCCATCCCCCTCTCTGATGAAGGGTCTAGGCATGAAACGTCAGCTTTTGTGCTCCTGAGATGCTGCTTGGCCTGCTGTGTTCATCCAGCTTCACACTTTGTTATCTTGTCTCAAAGCTGTTTACTTTATTGGTTTTGAGCACATCACTCCCACCTCTGTCTCAAACTCTCTTCACAAAATAAACCTAAGAAAAAATGCAATTCTTTTAGCCATAATATCATCTCCTAAAATAATTGCTATTTGTGACATGATGGCTCAATGCCTAATCCTGCTGTCTCACAGTGCAAGGGTTCCATTCCGGCTTCAGGTGACAGTCTGTGTGGAGTTTGCATGTTCTCACTGTTTCTGTGTGAGTTTACTCTGGGTGTTCGGTTTCCTCCCATAATCCAAAGATTTGCAGTTTAGGTGAATCGGCCAGGCTAAATTGCCTGTAGTGTGTAAGGTGTGAAATGTTCTTCAGAGAGTCAGTGTGGATTCGATGGGCCAAATGGCCTGCCTCCTCACTGTAAGGAGTCTATGATTCAAAGGTCCAATGAAATGGTCTCCATTGTGAATTTAGAATCTGTTGCTTTCATTCAAATTCACTACCCAGTATCCAGTATCGAAGAAACAAAGACCTTTGCTTTGGCAGGTTGTGGTAATGTTTCTTCCAAACCAGCTTTGATCAAGCATGATGCGATGGTACACATCCTAGCTGCAACAGCTTGATTGGGATAAACAAACCACAGAGGTCAGAATTATGTTCTCAAAAGGCAGGGTACTGGGAAAGGAAACTGCAGCACAAGAGCAGAGGCTGCACCCTGCAGATGTGCACTCGGTGCAAGACCAGTCTGCGCTATGGCACTTTGGGGAAGATTGATAACATGCTAACTGAACTGGAAAGCTCCAACCTTTAATATACTCTGTTAGAAGCCAAGCATGCCCATGCACTTGACATCCTGCATCATACCCCTCAATGCAAACCAAAACCCCACAACCCCGGTGCCTTCCTGTACCTTGTACACCACCCCTCATACCTTGAATGCATCTATAACCCAGCTTCTCATCCAGACCCACTCCTGCAAAGATGAGAATTTCTACTCCCTGAGGAAAGCCTTCCAACCTCGAACCACTTCTGCCATTGTCACTGCCGCGATGAAAACCTGGGTCCCTGTTTCTTGTGGTGTAGAAAATGATTTCTCCTTCATTTACCAAACCTGAGGCCAGAGTGTCAAACACCATGTCAAGCTGCAGTGTTCAAATGAAAGCAGTGCACTAATATCATTCTCCAAACAAAGCAGACCTATCAGTGAGGATTCACATCCAAGCTACCAGGCAGAATGGCTCTGCCTTGATGAACTCTGGGAATCAAATATGGCAAATCCCTGAGATGACAAAAAACTTCATGGTGCTCGCTGGTTAAACTGCCGTGATTTATCAGTGAATGCTGGATTATGGGCATCGTACAGAGCGAGAGAGAGGGACAGCATCCAAAAGACTAACTTGATCAACATCGTCTCTGAATAATTGATGCGTAACCCTGGAGAGTGAGCCAGTTCATGATGATTGGCATTTACCTTCCAGCCTTTGTTTAAGTTTTAAATCAAGCTGTTTGATTCTGATTGGTCAAAGCATCGGCCTGCAGAAATAAAATATACAGAAGGGCTGTGGAGTGACTGGAACCAGCTGGATCTTGTTGACTTTGAGATCCTTGATTGGGGGCGTCAGTCTGATTATAACCGTTTGCTTCGTCACAGAAAATGTGGTAGATACATGAGCTTTATAGATGAAGCCCTCATTGCATGCATTCTATCCCTCTCTGTAAAACAAAATGAATGGATTCAGGGGACTAATTGGTTACACTGATAGTTCTGTTGTTAAAAAAAAGCATTAAATGGGATGTTGACACTCAGATGTGCTTTTGTTTGACTGTAAGCTTTGAACAAAACTGCAATTTCTTTTTGAGGGCTTGCCGTAACCTCAGCTGCAATATTGTGTGCTGCTTTGGTCTCCCTCACTGAGGAAGGATGGGCTTACCATCGATGGATTGCACCATGGGTATACAAGGCTGATACCTGAGATGGCAGGACTGACCTAGGAGAAGCTACTGATCCTGTATTGACAAGTGTTTCAAAGGATAGATGGGGATCTGATTGAAATGTATAAAATTTTAACAGGGGTCGATAGAATCACTGCAGAGATGATGTTCCATTGGTTTGGAAGTCTGGAACCAATCTCCAGAATTTGCTGCATGGCTGAAATGAAGAAACACTTTAGTTTTCACTCAGCCACCACAGTTCTGGTCACTCAGTTACAGGGAAGGATGTCAATAGGCTGGAGAGAGTTCAGAAGAGTTTTACCAGGATGTTTCTGGGTATGGAAGGTTTGAGTTCTGACAAAAGATTAGATAGGCGGGAACTTTTTTCACTGGAGTGACGGAGGCTGAGAAGTGAGAGTTTAGAAGTTTATAAAATAATGAGGGGTACAGATGGAGTTAATGGCCATTGCCTTTTCATTAGAATGGTGGCTTTCAACTCTAAACGGCATATATTTAAGGTTGGGTGGAGAGTTTTAAAAAAAGACAGGAGGGGCAAATGTTTAACACTGATGGTGGTTCACATGTGGAATGAACTTCCTGAGGAAGTGGTGGATGACAGTAGGAAGGAATTTATTGAATTCAAAAGTGTGTAGAAAAGATTTACAAGGATGTTACAAAGACTGGGGACTGGCATGCATTTTAAGGAGAGGTCAAACAGTCTAGGCCTTCTTAGCTGATACAAAAATAGATGCTAAAGCAGGCTGTGATGAGGAAATAGAGTTTACAGATGGATATGAAGAGATCAGGAGAACAGGCCAGAATTGGGCAGATGGTTAAAAGCAATGTCCGTGGATAAGGCAGGAGATATGCAATGGATAATAAAGTTTATTCAGGCAAATGATCTCCTTCTACACTGTAATTATTCTGTGATACTATTCCCAGGAGAGGGCAGGGAAGCAGTAAATGAAACGTTATTTGTTTAATGAGTGTAATTAAAGTTCCACATGATGTAACTGACTTTTATCACCTGGGCACTGAGAAATCCATAAATGGTTCTTGCTTGTGGGTAGAAGCTGTACTTACCCTAGAATATAATCATGCAAAGTAATTCCCATTCCCTTAGAAATACATAGAACATTACAGCACAGTACATGCCCTTCGGCCCTCGATGTTGTGCCGACCTGTCATACCGATCTCAAGCCCATCTAACCTACACTATTCCATGTACGGCCATATGCTTATCCAATGATGCCTTAAATGTACCCAAAGTTGGTGAATCTACTACCGTTGCAGGCAAAGCGTTCCATTCCCTTACTACTCTCTGAGTAAAGAAACTACCTCTGACATCTGTCCTTTATCTTTCACCCCTCAATTTAAATCTATGCTCCCTCGTGCTTGCCATCAATAGAATGGGATAGGCAGCAATCCTCCAGATAAAGGACATTTACTATCCCGTTCTGGCAATCTTTAGTGTTCCTGGTAAGTCAGTGAATCCTTGTGGGTGAATAGTTATCATTGGAGATGAAGGTATGGCGCCTAATCAATATTTTTGCATTCACCCCTCTTACACCCGTGCTGTACAATCCTAGAGAAGCTGGAATACAGAGTTTCAAATATGCTTATGGCAAGGGAGATATTTGTCTAAATGATGCAAAATGGGAAGTTGAAATTCCTCTATATAGCATTGGATTTTTTCTCACTGTCTCTCTCTGTCTCCTTTTCTCTCTCTCTTTCTCTCTCACTCACTCTCCCTCTCCACCCAGCCCTTTTATAGTGCAACATTGTCTTTGAGTGACACCTCTTCGTTCACTAACATTTTTCAATCTGCCTAATGCTGGCAAGCACCTCCATTTTGTTTTTTGGAAGACTTTTTATGAAATGCGTGTTGGAAGAAACATTGAAGTAAATCAGGGAACCAACTCTTTCTGTGAGGACTCCTTTAATCATTCCTGACACCTGAATGCAGTCCTGAGACTTGTTCCATTGCATTATGTGGAACATTTTGGGAATACCAGAATGCAGTTTATTGGAAACTCGGGATGATCAGCCTGTCAAAACTTGTTTTATCTGTTGCCCTCTATCTTCCTTGAACAAGAGAAAAGTGATCAGTTTGACTCATATCAGGAGTCTGCTTCTATCAGAAATGAAAAGAAATATTAGCTATATATATTCCATATGGGTACAATAATGTTCTACTTCTCTGTCTGTTTCTTGCAGCAAATGTTATGACATTTCTGATTCTCTCCCGAGGAAATTGTGGCCTTTCAAAATGTATCTCTGTCTACATGATGGGCATGGCAGTAGCAGATCTGTTCATCATGGTCTTCAATGTAACAGTGTACTTGATAATTAATTATCACTTTCCATATTCTTTTCTATCTTGCACTGCTGTATATATGTTTGTCTTATACATAACTTTTGTTACTCTAGATATTTCAGTGTGATTCACAGTCACATTCACGTTTGACCAATTTGTGGCAATCTGTTTTCAAGACTTTAAAGTACTGCACCAAGAAAATTGCAACACAGTTATTGTAACATCTTCTGTTTTGACTTTTTTAAAGGGTATTCCTACATTCTTTTCATAAGAAGCCAATCAAATAATTGACAATGTACAATGGGGGTGCAGGACAAAAGCAGTTGTTTATACAATACCCACATGGTCAGTGTACAATTGGCTGCAGTCAACATCAGTAGATTTTCTCCCGTTTTCTCTCATGACCTCATTTAATTCTTTGACTGTCAGACATATTTTATTGGCTGACACAACACGTAAGGATCTTCGAGCTAAAGGAAATGAGGTTCAGAATGATCCAGAGGTGAACAGTCAGAGGAAATCCTTCATATTATTCTTCACTGTGTCAGACAGCTTTATTCTATTGTGGTTAACATCTGTTGGAAGTTTTGCGGTCACTCGACTGTCAAGCAGCATTTATTATCAAGGTGATTACTCAAATCCTGGATATATAGCCACGAAATCTGGATATCAGCTCATGTATTTGAGTTCCTGCACAAACACATGTATTTATGCAGCAAACCAGAGGAAAGACAGTGAAGAGCTGAGAAATGTTCTGAAGTCTCCTTGGTATAAATGTTTTGACTTTTTTTTTAAAGATAGCAAACATAAACCCCACACCCTCCCAAGAAATGTCATCTCATAACTAAAACAAGGTTTGATCTGTTTTTCTGTGTAAGAGTGTCAATCATCCTGACAACCTGGTAATGGGAAATGTTGGAAATGGTACAAATGATCTTCAATAAAACCTAATGAATTCAACTTGTTCACCATGTCTGGAGAATATAGTTAGCTTCCAAGATTGGATGTTTTCAAACGAGAGTGGCGGTAAGCTGACATGATAGTCATATTAGAAGTAGTATAAAATGCCATTAAAGTTTGCTTCCAGCTGCTGGCTACGATTTGAGGTAAAGATCTACTGTAAGGAACTTCAGCAACTTTACAAATTTGTTTCTCATTTTCAATATCACAAAAATTTGTCAATCTAACCGCTAAGAAAAGTGGTTTACAAACTTCACCATTCCAGTTACCTAATACTGCACAATTTATGTTTGACTCTATACAGGATAGAAAGAATTTTTCAACTATCAGCTGTCCTTCCTGTGCACCCTGGAGCAGGAATAATGCCATAAACGCTAATTGGAATGAATGAACTTTAGCTGTCAGGACAGAAGTCCTGTAGTGGCTTGAAAATATGTTTATTTGGACGCAGGTTGTTCTGAAGAAGGGTCACTGGACTCAAAATGTCAACCTCACTTTCTCTCCACAGATACTGCTATACCTGTTGAGTTTCTGCAGCAGTTGATGTCTTTGTTTTTGATTTTCAGAACCCAGAGGCTTTAGTTTTGTTAAAATGTGAGGTGGTGATTGCCTGCAATGAATATTACAATTGGCTGTTTTGGAGGCTGTACTTAGAGTCGAAATGATTCATAAAGGCTTGCGCCTTCTTTTTTGTTGAAACATTGCTGATCCAAAAGGTTTTCCACTTCATGATTTCCAGATAGTCCCTCAAATAGAACATAACCTCCAAGAGTTACAGAAGCAGCCTTCTTATGTCTCCTCTCCATTCCTCTGGTCGCTGTAGCTTTCAAATCCGTGCCCTGGTGGAGCATTGCAAATTATGCAGTGGTTTTTGAGCTAGAATTCTAATCTTTGACAGATACAGTGCATATCTCGCCCTTCGCTGATTCGCCAGTGAACGAAGAGACAGGAAATATTTAACTTGCTTTGGGAAGTGAAATGGTAGGATACACAATGTCAGTAAACTTGGCTTCTAACCCAAAAATAGCCCCCACATTTCCAATAGGCCCTGAGTGGAGAAGATTCCATCTTCTGTCTCAATGAAAGAGGCAGAGTGAGGTCAGCACAGCTTTAGGTTTTTATTTAACCAAGACCTAGGCACAATCTTTTCTGAAACCTCTGAAGTGAAACCAAACCATGTTGCAGCAGACTTCTTCATAATTCATATTCAGTAATAATCATAGTGCAGAGGCTCCTCTGTTGTTAAAAACGTTGACTAAATTTAAGTAGTGACGGACACAAATGACAACTTCTTGGCAATTTAATATTCATAACATTTTAAAAAAGCATCTAAAATACAAACTCACAAAATACAAAATACACTTACAAAGCCCTCTTGACACAATGACCTGAAGTAGCAAAAATAAAGCTATAACATGAACATATTTGAATGCAAATGGATTAAGCTGTTTATCTTAACTGCAATGCTAACAGATCATTGGGTCTACTAAATTAACTAATTTCTTTGTTTAGGTTTTGGGGAGATGCCTGAAACATCCCAAATTAAATGTTCTTGCGATTGTTTAAAGTGCAGTTGGACATCACTTATGTGAGGCAGGTAGCCACATGCCCTGAGGTTGAGAAGAACCAACCAGTAATGCTGATGATGTAATAAAAATAGAAAGGCCTAGTCAACTGAAATAAGTATCTTGTTTGTGTGTCGTGGGATTAGACAAAGTTAGAGCTGCCTATCATTCACAATTCTGTTCTATATTAGTGTATCAAATATTGCATTTTACAGCATGTGCCTCACAATTAACATGTTAGGAAAGTGGCAGAAAATTACAGGGTGGGAATCAGACAGCTTGGAAGAAAAGCTGGCAGATAGCTGACTTGCCAATTGGAAATGCCCACCATAGCCATAAAGGACTTTGGGCAGACTATACGAGCTCCGAATGAAACTTGCACCCCTCCCCTCACTGGGGAAGAAGTCCTGCTCCAAGGAGTTGCTGCACAATTAGACTGACCAGGAGGTTCAGCAGTGCTGGCAGCACTCCACAATGGGCTCCCTGGTGCTGAATCCATGAACATCAATATGGGGGAAAAGGGGTATTTGTCAAATTGGATGGGGCAAGGATTTGGGGTGGATTTAAAAGAATTTGCAAAGGGAAGAAGTAGTGTTGCCATTTTCAGGGGAAGGAGTGCACCACCCCATTACTTCAGGCTGTTTTAAGTCCTAACCAACTCCGTGGTTCTCTGCTTTTCTGTTCTTTCTTGTGACAGGTCAGGCGTGGATACTCTTTGTCCTGCTATGACCCAACCAAGGGGCAGAGGTATTTTAAATATTTCAATGTGCTTATCGTGATGCCTCACTCAAAACTGGAGGGCATTCACACGAGCCGAGCAACAACCTCACTTATTCATGCTCATAGAATGATATTGTGCCTGAGCGAAAATGCTAAATATCTTGATACCACCAACTCAGGACATTTTCTTAATAAACATCAGGACAGAGGTGGAGGGACAATAAAATATGTTTGGAACTGAGTTCCCTTGCGTGTCCTCACCATTCATTCCAGGATCATGAAATCACATGGCATCTTTTGATGTATGGGACAGATAACCTGCTGCTGAATCCCATCTGTTCCATTCTACTCGCAAATGTTGACTCTACACTCTCCACAGTGAACATTCTATGGAGGAAGCACTGATGGCGGTAAGGATTGTGATCTTCATGTGGGACCGAAATATCCATGATCAACAGTTATTTGATAGCACCGATACAGACTTCGGATTGCTGAGTGCAAGAGGACATTGCTGCTAGACTGAAATGGTAGCAGGTGTTGAGAGGGAATTTAGAAGGACAAATGCAGCAGATCGAAGGCAAGAAAGCCATTGCTCAGTGATGAAAGGCAAAATTTCACAGCACTCAATGTGTGTTCCCACTGATCCCCAGGGAAAAAGAACATTATTTTCTTCTTGTATTCTGCTCTCCCTTTTTAAAAAATATGGACAAAATGGAAAATTGATTCTTTATTCCTTGTATTATGAAGAATGCTGATGTTCTTACTGGCTCAGGGAGATCTTTGACTTAAATGACGCTTCACATGTATTCTTTCTTTTTTTTCATTTGACAAGATGGTCTTTCACTGAAACATGACTGCGCCATGTTGAAGGATTAGTTTCATCAAGAAAAGAGCAGTTCATTAAGCAAAAGAATGCTAAAATAGAATCAATCAAGTGCTGCTGAGGATTGATTTGTACTCAGTGGTCCGAATGGTCTGCTTCCACACTGTAGTGATTCTATGTTTGTAATGAAATCATTCAGGTTTCATGTCAGAAATTCAAAAATAACAATCCATGATTTTTCCAGTTAAAAGCAGGATAACATTCTTCAAAGCCAAACAAAGAAAATGCTGGAGAAATTCAGCAGCTATGTACAGAAAAGATATAACATGGTACCATCAATGTTCCATTTTTCCGATATCCTCGACTGCGCTCCCACATGTGTGTAGAGTTTGTGCCTTGTTTATTTTGCACTTAGTCGAGAGGACAAATTGCCTCTATTTCACATCCTAATTAAAAACTCATTTCACATCTGAGTGACGGCAAGAAATGCAGGTGCTGGTGTCAGAGATAACACAGTACGGAGCTGGAGGAACACAGAAGGCCAGGCAACATTAGCGGAGCAGGAAAGTTGACGTTTTGGAGCAGGACCCTTCTCCAGAAGTGAGATAGTGGCTGCCCATTCCTCCTCTTGGCCCCTTTTTTTCTGCTCATGGTTCTGGTTCTCCAAGCATCACCTCCTTGTCAGTCCAACCATGCACAGAATGGCCATTTTGGAGTGACGACAACATAGACAAACCATTCAGACCCCTGACCTTTTCTGTGATTCAGCAGCAGCATTTGCTGACGCCATAGAGCATGCTCACTATGAACTGATGAAGGCACGTGCATGAAATTCAAGGGAACACAGTGAAAAAGTGTATTCCAGGTCAAAGGCCAAAGAAACAGAGACTAGAGGTGGGGGGTGCCTAAGGCAAGAGGGAAAATGCCTCTTGGATTTGTTGCAGTGGCAAAACCAAAGTAAAGGACCAAGTGTCTGGGATTGCCGGAGATAAGAGATCAGGCCAAGAGGCATAGAGGCTGGACGTAGCAGTGGGAGCAAGAGTTCAGGACAAGTGTTGAAGCGACTGAGGCTGGGCCATGGAGAGAGTTAAGGACAGGGGGTAAAAAGACTTGAGCTGGGGTGGAGGTTAGATCAGAAGGGTAAAGAAATTGTGTGTGTTTGGTGGAGAGATCAGGACAGGTGTAAAGTGACTGAGATGGGCGGATGTGAGTGACCAGGAGAAGGGACAAAGAGACTGGAAATGGGGACTAGGGAAGAGAGCTAGACAAAGGAAAAGAGATTGGGTATGGGAGGGAGGGTAGAGAGATTAGGACCAGTGGTACGGAGACTTGGATTTGTGGTGTCAAGTTATCAGGAGCAATGGTATCAACTAGGTCAGGGGAAGACAGAGAAATCAGGACTTATGAAGGGTGAGAGAAGACATCTGTGGAGTGATCCTAAGTGGAGAGGATAAAGTAAAGATGGGAAAGGGTTCAGGAGCAATAGACAGGAATTTGGGAAGCATGAGATCGGAACAAAAACAGAAATTTCTGGAAAAGCTTAGATGGTCTGGCAGCAACCATGGAGATAAATCAAAGTTAACCTTATGGGTCCAGTGATACTTCCTCAGAACTGATGTTAGATCAGGCAAAATTGGTTTCAATGATAAATATGGGTGTGAAAGGGGGTGAGGTGCTAACGATGGGTGGAGACAAAGCACAAAAAGCACAAATAGTGAGAAGAACAGTTGGACAGACAAAGGAGTGGATAACAATCAGCTTGGGAGGATGAATGGCTGCTAATGAGGTCTGTTCATGTCTAACAATGGGTTGTGTGTAATAACAGACCAGATGGCAATAATGTGTGTTGTGCAGGTGGTGGGAAAAGGACTTGGGACGAGGTGCCATGAGCCCTAAAATTCTTCATCTCGATATTGAGTCCAGAAGACTGCAATGTCCCCAAGTGAGAAATGAAGTGTTGTTTCTCCATCTTGAGCTTCACTTCACTAGAGCACTGCAGCAAACCTGAGACAGATGTTCAGGCAGGGAACAAGGTACAGTGTTGATGTGGCAGGGAACAGGAATCTTAAGGTCAGTTTTGAAGACAGAACATAGGTGTTCTGCAAAGTGGCGAACTAGCCTATGCTTTGTTTTCCCAAAGTAGACTAGATTGAGTGACTGCTTCATCTGGAAGGTGTGTTTTGTCCCTTGGATACTGGGGAGGGAGGAAGTAAACAGTGAGGTGTCACACCTTCTGTGGTTGAACGGGAAGATGGCATTGGGTTGTGGGGCAGTGGTGTTGAGACTGAAGAAGTAGTGGACCAGACTATCCATGGATAAAGCTCCCTTCAGAACGCGTAGAGAGGAGGGGAGGGAATATGTACCTGGTGGTAGTGTCCCATTGGACGTGGCAGAAATGGTGTCTAATGATATTCTGGGTGTGAATGTTGCTGGGATGGTAGATGAGATCAAGGGGGACCCTATTGCTCTTGTGGGAGGGAAGAAAGGGGATGAGGGCTGCAGTGCAGTAGATCGGCCAGATCCAGCTAATGGGCGTTGTCAACAGTGGTGCTGGGGAATGCGGAGGAAAGATATAGGTGGGCAATTTGGAGATACACTTGTCAAAGTTGGCATCATCAGAATAGATATGACTGAGATGGAGGAAATGGAAGAATGAAACAGAGTCTTGACAGAAAGCAGGGTCTGAAGATGCACAGTCAAGGCAAATGGGGGAATCAGTGGGGTTTATCATGTAAGTTGGTGGCCAGCCCATACCCTGAACATAAACAGAGATGTCAAGAAAGGGAAGAGCAGAGTGAGAGATGGACCAGGAGAACGTAAGAGCAGGGTGGAAATTGGAAGCTAAATTGATCAAAATTTTCAATTCCAAACAAGGGACGAATGCTGCACAGATGATATCATTGATAGACCAGAGAAAGAGTTGTGGTGGGTGTCGGGAATAGAACTGGAAGCAGGAATGTTCCACTTAGTTCACAAAGAGCCAGGCATAACTGGGGCCCATGTGTGTACCCATGGCTACACTTTTGGCCTGAAGAATGTGAGAGGACTTAAAAGAGAGTTTGTTCAGGTTGAGGATGAACTCGGCCAGGTGGAGGAGAGTGGTGATGGATCAGGACAGTTCAGGCTTTTGTTCCTGGATGAACTGGAAATCCCTGACACTATGCTGATGGGGGAGAAATGTGTAAAGGGATTGCATGTCCATGGTAAAGAGGAGGTGACTGGGCACCGCAAACTGGAAATTTTGAGGCCTATATAAAACTTCAAATGGATCATGGAATGTCAGCAGGAAAGGGACTAGACAAGGGGAAAAAATGAAACATGGCACAGGGATTGGGACACGAGATTGTGACTGCGGGTAGTGGGTATCAGGTGGGAAGATATCAGGGTTTGTGTTGGAAAAACACCTGCACCCTTAGGTTTTGCGCATCTCAAATTATACTTCACTTCCAACGGTCTCTGTCCAGTTGCCTGATTCACACTCTTTATAGTTCCTTACATTACCAACTCAACATACACGAAAGCTCTTGTCTGTTTACAATTCCCTCCTTCCTCAGTGAATCACAAGCCCTGGGATGTTAGACGCAGTGAGTAGGTAGAGAGATGAACTGGTCTTTTGACTGACTGCTTTAATACAGAGCGAGATCCAAGTCAGCAGGTATTCGATTCAAAGTCCTCATTGAAAAAGACAACATAATGTGGCCCTGGAGGATCACAGAAGGCCTGGCAGCATCAGGAAAGCAGGAAAGATAATGTTTTGTTTTTGGACCCTTCTTCAGAAATAGGGAGCAGGGAGGGGGGAGGGAGCTGGGAAATAAATAGAGAGAGATGGGGTGGAGTTGGGGAAGGTCAGTGGGAGGGTAATAGGTGAGTGTAGGTAGGGAGCGGTGAGGATTGGTCAGTGGGATAGGTGGGGCAGATAGGTGGGAGAGGAGATGGATAGTTTGTGCCAGGTCAAGGAGGTGGAGATGAGAGGAAGGCTTGGACATGGGATGGGGGTGAGGTGTGGGATACGAGGCAGTGCCAGTCTCGGGGCTGAATCTAACCATATTCCGCCAAATATCATTTTCATTGGGTTTCTCAAAGGATCCCTCCCTGTGATGCCAAGTGAGATTTTTTTCCCTCTATTGCCCAATACTTGGCTTATTAATTCCCCAGCCCACCCCTCTCATCTGATGCTGGCCCAATTCTTCCCACTTCCCATTTCTATCTCAGTAAATCCCTTCCCTTCTCCGATTCCCAGAGAAACAGCCTACAATGGGGCAGAACGAACACAAAGTCTCATGTGGCAGGGAGCCAATATTCCAATCATGACCCTGTTTGCCCGGGCAGCTCACCGGCCATGCCCAAACTTCTGGACTGGTGCTGGGGATTGTTCTTCACTTATCATGCCAGGAACCCTGACTGCAGAGCATTTCCCATGACTTGGCAGTGAACCATTGCCCTGAGCCTTTGCGATATGGTCATTTGCAATACTTTTGCCAAGGTGGCTGCGGGTACCCGGTGAAGGTACAAGATTGATGTAGCATAGTGCCATCCAGAGACATGACCACCCATTTGGCTCACGACCCCTGGCAAGGCATGACAAGCATCCAGGCCTTGTGTCAAAATCAAAATGCAAGACAAGGCATCCAGGTAGGTACAAGCGAGTGAATGTGAAGAGAGAAAGCACACAGCCCGGAGAGACAGCCTGGTCCATTTGGTGAACTGGATGCCTGGTCCTGCAGAGCAGAATGTGCATTTCATTAAGGCAAGACTGGGTAAACCTGAGGGTGACAGTGAGCCATCACTGCTGCTGAAGGTGTTAGTTTAATTTAAGAAATACCTGAAATTTAAACTTTAATGATGACTGTGGATCTATTGTCGAACATCGGGAAAAGAAAGTCCTTTAGGGAAGGAAACTGCCATCAGTTATCTGGTCTGGATGACATGTGACTCCAGACCCACAAAATGTGGTTCACTCTTAACTGTACTCTGGGCAATTAGGGAAAATATCCTGCCTTGCCAGCAACACCCTCATCCTGTGAATGAATAAAGAAAAAGAAGCATAATGAACTGCAGAAATTCACCTAAGATCCTCCGAAGCACTGTCCAAACTGACAACAATTCCCATCTGGAAGGACAAAGGCAGCAGATACAAGGGATCTGCCACCAAGTGCAAGATCTCCTCCAAAGTACTTATCATCTTGGCTTTGAAATATATCACCATTCCTCTACGTTACTGTTTCCAAATCCTGGAATTCCCTCCCTAATAACATTATCGGCCAACTTGGAGCACATGAACTGCAGAGGTTCAAGACAGCAGTTCACAAACACCTCATCAAAGGCAACGAAGGATGGGCAATAAATGCTGGGCCAGCCAGAAACTCCCACTTACCATGAATAAAGAAAGAAAAAAATTGTTTTTAAAATGTGACTTGCTGCTCTCGATGTCAGGGAAGGTGTTGTTTGAGTTCGAATGTGGTTCTCCCAGATCTTTCACTGTTGTTCATGACATTCACTGGCTGGGAACATTCTACCCAATGTTGTTTTCAGTTTACCGTGACAGACTATCCCATATTAAACATTTGTATCGTTATTAATAAACTTTGATTCTTGTTCTTTCTTTCCATCTCCCCAGGATACCTACTGCCAACTTCTCCAATCTTTGTGCTGAGGAAATTGCCCTCGTTCTCAGTACAAGCCATTCACTGAGTGAGTTACTCTTCCTATAATGCATCCAAACTCACAATTCTGTCCCATCATTGCTCTGCCTAATAGAGAAGAGGAGTAGTCAGCCATGGATTGAATGAGTGTTTATGAGCTTCTTAGAAATGGAATATAGGCTTTATTCAAAACTTTTCTGTACTTGTTACCAAATGCTAATCCTATATATGTGCTGCCCCTTACCTTTCCAGATGGAAATGTTCTTGGGTTTGGAATCTCGGTCAGAGGATCTTTAGTAAATTTCTGCAGTGCATCTCGTAGGAAGTACACACTGCTGCTCCTAAGCACCAGTGGTGAAGGAGTGGACGCTTGGGCATTCAGTGCCAATAAAGTGGGCTATTTTGTCCTGGATGGTTTTAAGCTTCTTCAGAGCTGTAGTAGCGCACACATCCAGGCAAGTAGGGAGTATTCCATCATATTTCGGTCTTGTGCCTTGTCGATGGTGTACAGGCCTTGGGGAGTCAGCACGAGTTACTCACATCATTACTCCTTGGTTCTGACCTGCTCTTGTAGACACGATGATTATGTGGTGTGTCCAGTTGTGTTTGTGGTCAATGATAACCCTCATATGATGATAGTGGGAAATTCCGTAATAGTAACACCATAGAATGTCAAGGGGTGGTTAGAATATCTCTTATTGGTTTTGCTCAGGCATAAGTTGCAGGACACTGCCTAGAGCTATTTCTATGGAGTGACACCATTTCCCTATGTGTTTGTTAGATCTCAATCTCCTGCATTAATTACAGAAGTATATCAAATCCTTTTCTTTGAATGAAGTGAATATTCCATTAGTGATAATCCAGTGATTGGAAATGGCCGCAATAAGGAGAGATGATATTTTGGAAGGGTGCTCAAACATGGTTCTGTGGGTACAACTTAGGAATGGTGTGGGGACAGCCACTTCACTGGGAGTGAATTATAGACCCCCAAACATTCAGCGAGAAATACAGGAGCAAATAGGTAGCCTGTTCACACAAGTGCGTAAAAATAAACAGTGGGTAATTATACTAGGGCATTTTAAATTTCCAAACATAAATTGGGTTAGGCATTGCTTTCAGGGTTTAGAGGGGCAGATTTCTTGAAATGCATTCAGGAAAACTTTTTCTATCAATATGTCGAAGGCCCATCAAAGGATCATACAATGCTTGATCTGGTTCTGGGGAAAGAAACCAAGTAATTTATCAATGCGGCCACAGGGGAGCATTTTCGTAATAGTGACCACAGTACCGGAAGTGATACTCTGTTGAGGACAAGCTAAATGATGGCCTGAAAAAGATAACTTCAGATTGGGGAAGGGAGCTGTTATCAAAACATAGCATGATCTGGCGAGAGGTGAGTGGGAACTGCTCCATACAGGTGCATCTACAACAGAGCGTTGGAACTCATTCAAAGAATGACCTGGGGAGAGTTTCCTACATGTAGCCTTTCAGGGTAAAATGGTGCACCATTTCAGATAACCCTGGATGTCTCGGATAATTCAAGACTGGATGACGCAGAAATGTATATCTTTTAGCAAGTCCAAATGGAACAACCCAGCTGAAGTCCAGAAGGAATATATGAAATGCAAAACTGAACTTTAGAAAGCAATTAGAAGATGTAAAAAAGGACATGAGAAAGGAATTGCACACACGATTAGGGAGTATCCAAAGATATTTTATAAATATCTTAAAGGGAAGCAGTTAACCAGGGAAAGATTTCGGGACCAAGGGGGCAACCTGTGTGTGGAGCCGTAAATCTGAAAAAGGAGAATGTCAGTGTGGAATTCAGGAAAAGGGTCTGTGTGGAACTTGCGCAGTTTGGCATAGAAAATGGAGACTCTTTGTAGGCTCTGTGAGGTTTAAAAACACACAAATCCCTTGGCCACGATGAATTGAATCAAAGGCTGCTGTGAGATGTTGGGCAAAATCTTCAAAAGCTTTAACACAAATATTTTAATTCCTCTCTGGCCATGCGAGAAGCACAGGAGGACTGGAGGATGAGTACTAATGTTTTACTTTCTCTGAAGGTTGGTAGAAATGAACCAGGAAATTACACACCAGTGACTCTCATATAAGTGGTAGGGAAAAAGTTTGGAGAAAATTCTGAAGGAACGAATGAAAGCATGGTTAATTTAAAAGCATGGGTTAATTAGGGATAGTCGGAATTGCTTTGCAAGAGGGAGGTCATGCTTAAGAAATTTGTTAGAATGTTTTGAACATGTGATCAAGTGTGCAGATGAGGGGTTTACATCAGAGACTTGCACTCTCTCACTTTGCAGACATGGAAGATAAGAACACATAAGACGTAAGAATAGAAGAACTAGGAGCAGGAACAGATGATTCAGCAGCCCCAAGCCTAATCAGTTACTTGATCAATCATGGCTGATCTCCTATCTGCTCCATCTGCACTTTCCATGACACTCTCCATGATGCTTCAACTCATTACTCATAACGTGCTTCTTTTCATTCTTCTGTCCAAAACAGACACTTGCACACCTCCCCAGATTGAAGTCCATTAACTCGATATTTTCTTACGCACTTAACTCCTTTACATAGCACGTTTATGTGACATTATGTTTATTCATAACTTATTTTTCAAGATCTGTTTGCTTCCTGAGCAAATCTAGCAATCTCTGCCTTATCATCCATGCCTAACACATAATAGGAACAGGTTGAGTCTTAGATTTTCTCCCTGTAGATTTGCTAACCCAAATAACGTCCATGAATGCCCACACTCAGTTTGATTTGAGACAATGAATCATCTATCCACACTGATATATGCCACCACCACCTCACACACACTGTTAAGGCGTCTCACAAACACAAGGACAGTGACCAAAGACAGTGAAATCTGGAGGGTAATTGAGTGATCAGAAAAATTGGGAATGAGCTTAATAAGTGACAATCAAGCGTGAGAGAGAAAGAGAGGACTGATAGAGTGGAGCAGAAAGAGAGAGAGTGAATTATTGAGGTTGGGATGGATTTAAGTGAGGGAAAAGAAATTGGTCGTGAAGATCTCACCAGAATGGAAGGAAGACAGGCTCAATAGATTATTTCTGAAAGGAGAGAAATTAGATGTTTTCATAAGAAGAGGCTTATTTAATTTGCTTTTCTCGAGTAAAGTATAATGAGATCGAAGACATCGCTTGTTTGAGATATCATGGTGGACTTTTCCTGTCCTCTTATGCAGCCAGCACCATATCTCTTTCAGCCTGGATCACAACTGGCCCTCCATTTAATACATGTTTGCTGCTTGCACTTCTCTTGCTTTTGACTCTATTAAGAATCTTTGGACAAAAATTCCACGTCTGTGAACTCAAATCACTGGAACCTGCCTCTAAAATGCTCCCAGTTGCTTTGTTCATGAATGACTTACATCATTGATGTCATTGGGTATTTCACCAGTTTCCTGAGTTGCTCTCTAAACCTTGACTGAGTAGCCACATAAATAAAGGTATTTGTGCAGCAACTTAAATTCCGCAGCATAAAGCCGAAACGTTGAAATGTGAATTCTGAGTTGTTGTAATCCCTTGTATTTACACCAGTTGTGTTATAATATAAGAAATGTAAGACAAACACCAACCACAGAAGGATGAAGCTGCCAGATATGCTGAAAAGCAAAATGATCGATTTCTTTCTGCTCTTCATCTCTGGGTCAATATGATTCTGTGCTTTTCTTCCACCCGTTAGTCCTTTACGAACACGACTGGCCACTAAGATGTGTCGGACAGTCAAAACATTGAGCAACAGAATTACAGTGAAAGGTAGCAATGGATTCATAATCTTGTCAAACCAATCAAATCCTATCCACCCCGGGTCAGTATAAAAGTTTGGTTTTATATAACAGAGCCATGGGATATTGTTGATTACCTCACCAGCTTCAAGTATAAAGTAAAGGGGGATACTTTTTAAACAGAACAGAATACAAGTTATTGATAAAACCAACAGGGTTATTTTCTCAGTGCAGTACTTTGTTTTCAGTTTTTGGCAACAAATGGCGACAAACCGATCAAAGGAGAAAGTGACGGTGAACCAAACAGAACAGTCAGTTGCTGCACACCTCAGGACATTTATAACACTGCATACAGGTGTAATATACAGGAAAGATCCCGGGACATAATAATAAAGTACGCGCCACAGCATGACCTCGGTGATGATGACGAGTAGGTCTGCAGATGCCATGGAAACCAGGTACCGAGAGGTGCAGGTGCAGAGGCCACACTTACCCTGGGACAGAATGACAATCGCCAGTAAATTAACTGTTAAAAAAAAGTGAGAGGAGACAAAACACAATTATAATTTATTTGTCAATGCACTCTGTGTCTGACTGAAAGAGGGGGGATGGAAATTCAGCATGTAAAAAAAAGATCAATTTCAAAAGGATGCATAAAACAAAAAAACTCAATGCAATGTGCTAAGATTCCACTGTCATCTGAATTTAAACTTGCCATTCCATGATACTGATTATAACAAACAGAGTTAGTGAAATAAACCATCCAAAATTCCTTACTTCAAGGATCAGTCATCAAATGGATCAGACTCTCAGTGAGGTCATACTCATGCCCTGAATGGATAAGAACCCTGTGAGAGGATCGGAGTTAACTGAGAACCAAACCTATCCCCGGATTATGTCTATCCCATCAACAGTTCAGATACCATCAGGGTCAGAAACTTCCTGGTTTTTGGAGTGACAATGTTCAGTTTGTTACAATTTTGTACAAGCTGAGATTCTGCCTTGCCTTGCTGTGGACCTTCATCTTGAATCTGAACTCAGGATTCATACACATTACTGATGATAACCAGGACTACCCCTGACATGTCCATACACTCTCCAGATTCCATACATTGAAACATGGAAACATAGGAATTAGAAGTGAGAATACGCAACTCAACCCTTTTCGCCAACTCCACCATTTACCATGATCATGGATGATCATATTCTGGTCTCAACTCCACCTTCATTCTGTCCCCTGTATTCCTCTATCCCACTTCTCATCAGAAACTGATCTATTTCCTTCTGGAGGTAGTTTATTGATTCTGCTTCCAACACACTCTGGGGCAATGAGCTCCACAGATTCACAACTCTCTAGGAGAAGTGCTTTCTGCTAAGTTTTGAGCCTAGCTCCTGTCATTCAATTTCGATGCCCTCCTGTTCAAGACTATCCCACAAGGGGAAACATCTGTTAAACATCCACCTTATCAATCCCCATCAGCATCTTCTGTACTATAATCAGACTCCCATCATTTTTTTGAACTCCTGTGACTATAAGCCCTAACTGTTCAACTGTTTATCATCTGACGGCTCTTTATCTCCTGTAATCAATATTGTGGACCTCCTCTCAGCTGCTTCCTGTGGCAGCAAATCCTTCCTCCAGTAAGGAGAACAAAACTGGACACTGTACTCCTGGTGTAGTCTCACAAATGCCTTATACAGTAGCAACATCATTTCTTTACTTCAATAATCCAGTCTTTTTGGAATTAATGCCAGGTTTCTATATGCCTTCCTTATTATATGCTGCAACTGCATACCCACTTCCTGTGATTCATGCACAAAGATGCTCAGATCCCTCCATACTCATGCACTTTGAATCTGCTTCCAATTCAAATAATAATTTGCCCTGATCTTTTTCCAGCCACAATGGAAAATTTTGCACTCATATACTTCTGGATCTTGCATGATTCAATAGAATTAGAATTAGAATATCCTTCATTGTTGGATTGTACAGATCACTCATTCTCATAAACTCAAATTATGGCTCCAATTTACTGAGGCATTTATAGAAAGGATCATTTAATCACAAGAACCAAACAATGTTGGTGCCTCCTTCCATGCAAACATATCCTTCCGTGAACAGTGACCAAACCATGGTAATATTTTGCTGCAGTATTTTTCTGACATTATATGTCACGTTAACTACTCTACAGTTTCTTTGTTTTCTCATTATTTTCCATCTTTCAAAAGCAATGTTACAATTGGCAAATTTCAGTTTGCAAGGGCTGTTCCAGAATCTGTGGAACTTTTACAACTCTTAGATAGCATGTTCATTACCTATTGCAGAACATAGACTGAAGTCCAACCGTTCAAAGGGTGATAGCCAGAGAGTTATCCAACATGGGAATAGACCGTTCAGTCCAACCCATCCATGCCGGCCAGACATCCTTATCTGATCACATTCCATTTGCTAGCACTCGGCCCACATCTCTCTGAACCCTTTCTATTCATGTGCCCATCCAGATGCCTTTTAAATGTGGCAACTGAACTTGACACCATTACTTCCTCTTCTGGCAGGTTCCACACTTGCACCACCCACTGTGTTCTTTTTAAATCTATCCCCTCTCACCTTAATCTATTTCGTTAACTGTGGACTCCCTTTCCCTCAGGAAAATGACCTTGGATATTCACCGTAATCATGCTCCTCCTGATTTTATTAACCTTTATAAAGTCTCTCCTCAGCTTCTATTGCTACAGGTAAAAAGGCCCCAGCCTCTACAACCTCTCCCTACGACTCAAATCCTCCATCCCAATACATCCTCGTAAATCTTTTCTCAACCTCATCAATTTTAACAACATCCTTCTTGCAGCAGAGCAACCAGAGTTATACACAGCATACTAAAAGTGTCCTCACCACCATCCTGTGCTGATGCAACACGAGAACCCAAGTCCGATAATTGATGCACTGTCCCCTGACAGCAAACTTCCGAAGCGTCTTCCTCATCGATCTGCCCACTTGTAACTCATTGTGTCATATAGTCTTAGAGATGTCCAGCCTGGAAACAAACCCTTCAATCCAGCTCATCCACACTGACCATACATCCCAAATTAATCTCGTTGTTTGATAGCACTGTCCAGAACCTGACCATTAGGTGTATATGTCCTCCCTCATATGCCTTACCAAAATGCAACACCTCACATTAATTGATATTAAACTTTATCTTTATCTGCCTTCTCCGTCATATACTCATCTAGCTGCCTTTTAAATTTTATAACTCTGCCTACCTCCACCACTTACAAAAAATGTTGTCCCTTTAGTCTTTTTTAAAGATTCTCATCTCATCTTAATCCTGAGCTCTCTATTTTCTTTATTTTATAAACCTTTATTAGAACACCCCTTCTGTTCTGACTTTCTAAGGGAAAGAATCCCACCATCTTCACCCTCTCCATGAAACTACAACTCTGCAGTCCCGGCAACATCCTTGTACATATTTTCTGCACCCTCGCATGCTTAACAGAATGCTTCCTTCAGAAGGGCAATCAGAATTGTATACAATATTCCAAAAGTGGCCGAATCAATGCCCCGTATAGGAGCAACATAATGTCTCAACTCCTATAGTCAATGCTCTGACCAATAAGAGCAAGAGTGCCAAATGCCTTCTTCACTATCCTACCGACCTGCAACCCTCCTTTTTGGAACTGTGAACATACACTCCAAGGTATCTTTGTTCAATTACACTATCCAGAACCTCACCATTAGGTGTATATTTCCTCCCTTATTTGTATTACCAAAATGCAACACCTCACATTAATTAATATTAAACTCCATCTGCCACTCCTCAATCCATTGTCCCACCTGATCAAGGCACTCTGAGATGAACTTCTTGGCTGTCCACTATACCATCAATCTTGGTGCTGATATTCACGTCAAAATCATTAATAGAAATGACAAATCTTGGTGGTACAGGCCTCGAATCTGAAAAGCAAATGCCCAGCACCAACCCCTGTGTTCTCCCTTGCAGCTAGTTCTGTATCCAAATGGCCAGTTTTCCATGTGATCGAACCTTGTTAACCAGACTATCATGCAGAAACTTGTCAAACAGCTTTCTAAAGCCCATATAGTCAAGATTCACCACGCTGCCCACATCATTCCTCTTTTGCACTTCCTCAAAAAGTTCAATCAAGTTAGTGAGTCATGCACAAAGTCATACTGACTATCTGTAATTAATGTTTGTCTTTACAAACACATGTAAAACATATCCCACTGAATCCCCTCTGACAACGTGCCCTCCACGAATGTCTGGCTCATCAGTCTATAGCACCCTGGCTTCTCTTTACCAGATTGTTTGAATAATGGCACCATGTTAGTCACCATCCAGTCTTCTGGCACCTCACCTGTGGCTATCCATGATGTAGATAAGCAAAGGGTGCAGCAATCACTTCCTCTTGGGTAGACCTGATCATGTCCTGGGGATTTATCTACCTTTATGTGTTTTGAGATGTCCCGTGCCTCCTCCTTTGTGATATAAACACATTTCAAGACATTGTGATTTGTTCCTCTAGGTTCCCTAGCTTCCATATCCCTCTTCATGCTAAACACTGATGCAAAATACTTTTTTAGTATATCTCACCCAGCTCTTGCAGTTCCACACATTGGTAGCCATGTTTATCTTTAAAGGGTACTATTCTCCCCCCAGTTACCCTTTTGTCCTTAATGTATATATAGAATCCCTTTGGATTCTCCTTAAAGCTGTAGCACCCTTATACTCTTCTGGGGATTCTACACCTGACATATGCTTCCTTATTTTTCTTGGCTAAAACCTCAATTTCTGTAAACATCCAGCATTCCCTGCACGTATCGGACTTACCCTTTACCCTAATGGGAATGTGCTGTCTATGCACGCTCGTTATCTCATTTGAAGGCCTGCCACTTCCCAGCTATCCCTTTTCCTGTGAATAACTGCCCCACATCAACTTTTGGAAGTCCTTGCCTGATACAGTCAATATTTTCCTTCATCAAGTTTAGAACTTGAACTTTTCAATCAGTGTCCATCCTTTTCCAAACATATTTTAAAACTGATGCAATTATGATCATTTGTCACCAAGTGCTCCCTGACTGACACCTCAGTCACTTGCCCTGCCTTATTTCCCAAAAGAAGTTCAGGTTTTGCTGCTTTGCCAGTGGGCACATCCACATATTGAAAAAGAAAATTTTCTTGTACATTCTTAACAAATTCTTCACCATCCAAGGCCTTAACAGTGTGTTGCAGCCTATGTTTGGAAAGTTGAAATCTCCTGCCAGTACCACCCTATTATTATTACGGATAACTGAGATCTCCTGACAAATTTGCTTTTCAATTTATTTCAGACTATTGGTGGTCCTGTAGTACAACTAGGCAATCTTACCTTTCTTGTTTCTCAGTTCCTTTCAAAGTCAGCTCCAATGCTGAAAAAACACCTCATGAAATAAATAGCACATAGAGCCACATCATTTTTCCTGTCCTCCATCTTGGAGTACACCTTCAAGGAACAATGTACGCGCACTCCAAGATCTCTTTGTTTGGCAAGACTCCCAGAGCCTATTACTAAATGTACAAATCCTGCCCTGGTTTGCCTCTCCCAGTTTTCTTCCATTTGCCCACATGATCATACCTTGTTGACCTTGCTCTGTGCAGTGTTGACATTCTATCCTTGCACACCTTCGTTAATGCCCATTTGACATCTCAATAGCTTCTTCACCACCATTAGCAATCTCTGCCTTGCGATTCAAGCACTCTTATCATCTGGTCACCATCACTCTTACTGCCCCCACTCCCCATACTGGTCTACAGCAAAAAATCATCATTTTCAGCCCTTTTCATGTTCTGGGATTTGACATGTTTTTGTCCTGGGTTTTTCCAATACTTCTCTGTTTTAATCACACAAATGTGGGCATGCTTTAGCTCCTTCATGACTTTCCATTTCTTGTAAGTAACTTCTAATGTTGCAAACAATGTACAAAGTCTCAGTCATTTTCACATTCCTGATGCAAATTTTTCCGACCACTGCTTCACTCAGTCATGATTCCCTCTACAATGGCAAGGGACTTGACCAGCATATCGTGGAAGCCAAGGCAAGAGGGATAATCTATGTCCCTGCTTGTAGATCATCTATATTAACGGTAAACCAGTGCGGTGTGAGGGCTAAATGCTTTGGCACTCAACTAGCTCCAGTTTTCCCTCCAGAGAAGGATCTATTTATCACAGGCCTTTTTCTTTCTCTCAGTCTACAAATTCTCTATCCAAGCAAATATTCTAAACTTAACCACCTGTCATCTGAGCACCCCAGTCAATCTTTCATTTGGCACCTTGTCAAATGCCTACTGGAAGTCTAGATGTATCACATCCACCAGTTCCCCAATGTCCATTTTATTGGTTCCTTCATCAATGAACTCCAACAAGTTTGTCAAGCACCATTTTCCCTTCATGAAACAGTGCTGACACTGGTGAATTGAGCTGCAACTTAAGTTCAGTTCAGCATTCCATACTCTCACATACCGTGTCAATACATTCCAAGATATCACACTTCCTTTTTAATGGGAATGCAGTTTACACACGATATCCTATGCTGTTTCAGACCTGATGCTTTCCTTATCATTCTCCAAAAATGTGATGAAGTGGCAGAGTAGGAGATCCTCTGTGGGTTGATGGCTTGGGCAGCCCTTTCCCCTTTACCTCCATTCCGAGTCGTGCTCAATGGTTTGTTACCAGACTATGGGATAAGAACATCCTCCTACAATTAAGAATTAGACTACCCAGGATCCTTCCACTGTTTCTTTGAGTCAGAACATGTAGCATGATGGGAAATCACTGACCATTGTTGATTTTTAAGATCTCATCGATGAGAAATGTCATCTTTCTCTCTCTCTCTCTATCTATCTATCTTTCGCTCTCTCTCTCTTTCTCTGTCCTTTCTCTCTCCGACTGTGATCTATATTTATCATCTGGCATTGCACAATAATGACATCCCATTCTCTCCATCTCTGTGGTCATTGTTTAGGCCATCCTTGTTGAGGCATTTGGCCATGTATCCTAAAACCTGAATTGAAGGTAAACCTGCAGAAGAGGTGAACAAAGATGTACTGTGTGTGTTTAAAACTTGGAAGTTATTTTTGAAACTTTGCTCCTCATGACTGTGATTTATCAGTAATTAGCATTTCAACAAAGATGTAAATCTTGAAACTGCTCCAAATCTGATATGGATAGGAGACTGTTGAAAACTTGGCAAAGAGAAACAGAGATTCATCCCAACCATGCATCAGGATGAGAAGATTTGTGTTTGTAGTTTTTCCAACAATTATAGAGGCATATAGTGGCACGTAGAAGGAGGCAGGGTGAATGTCAGTAATCGGACGGATTGCAAAAGAAACTCATCATGTCTCAAGAAGTGATAATGGGAACTGCAGATGCTGGAGAATCCAAGATAACGAAATGTGAGGCTGGATGAACACAGCAGGCCCAGCAGCATCTCAGGAGCACAAAAGCTGGCGTTTCGGGCCGAGACCCTTCATCACACAAGAAGATTGAATTTTCAGTATTTGCATCTGAATGAGTGAGTGCATTCTCACATCTGAATGCCTGGAATTGGGACCATGTGGGAAAGCTGATAAATGGTAGAATTGCTCAATCATAGAGATATATAATGCAGATGAGAGGCCTTTCAGCCCATTGAGGCTGGGCCACCAAACTGCATTATTACCTGCATCAGTCATACATTTTTTTTTCACACTAGACTCATAGCTTTGAATGTTATGACATTCGTTCAAGAGATTTTTAGAAGTGGTTAAGTTACCACCTCAACTATCCTCCTATTCAGTGCATTCCAGATTCCCACCACCCTCGAGGTGTAAAATACTTTATCTCAGACCCTTTCTAAACCGCTAGCCTTTCACTTTAACAGCATGCCCCCTTGCTATTGACCTTGAGACGAAAGGCAATAGCTGCGGCCTATTCACCTTGTTCATCCCTCTCATAATCTTATCCACCTCAATCAGGGTCCCCCCTCAACTTTCTCCATTCAAACGAAAACTGCTTTAGCATATCCAATCAGTCTTTACAGTTAAAATGCTCTATCCCAGGCAACTTCATGGAGAAGCTCCTCTGCACACCTGTCATTGCAATCCTTCCTATAGCGTGGTGACCAGGCCTGCACATAGTATCCAGCTGTGACCTAAACTAAGATCTGTACAGCTCCAACATGATCACCATGCTCTTATAATCTATGCCATGACTGCTGAAGGCAAGTTCCCCATGTGCCTTCTGTGCTAACACATTAACTTGTCCTGCCATTTTCAGGGATCTATGAACAAGCAATTGAAGGTAGATTAGATTAGATTCCCTACAGTGTGGAAACAGGCCTTTCTCCCCAACACCGCCCTTTGAAGCATCCCAAATACCCCTGAACACTACAGGCAATTAAGCATGGCCAATCCACCTAGCCTGCACATCTTTGGACTTGGAAGGAAACCGGAACAACCGGAGGAAACCCATGCAGAGACAGGGAGAATGTGCAAACTCCGCACAGACAGTTGCCCGAGGCTGGAATCGAACCTGGGATCCTAGCGCTGTGTGCTAACCACTGAGCCACTGTGCCGCCCAATTCAAGAGCCTATTGTTCTTCTGAACCTCCTTCTATCCCAGCATTCACTCTGTGCTCCTTTGTAGTGCCCCTTGTTCTGAAGTGAATTGCTTCAAGTTTTGGAAGCCTTGGTATATGAGTTTACATCCCATCAGACCAATATGTGTACATCTTCCTGTAATCTAGCATCTTGCTCCTCACTGTCAGCCACCAGGTTAATGATCATGACAGCTGTAAACTTACCTATTGTCCTCCAACATTCTCATTCTGATTATCACAAACAATAAAGAAACCAGCAACGATCCTGTGGCACATCACCGCAGACCAGGCTCCGTTCACACAAACAGTCCTCCAACACACTCTGCCTCCTGTCACTACGGCAATATTGACTCTAACTTGCCACTTTACCCTGGATCCTATGAGCTTTTCGCCCTCAGTTTCCAATGTGAGGTCTTGTCAAAATCTTTGATCTGCATCAACCATCCTACCGTCTTCTACACATTTGGTCACCTCCTATAATATTTCACTAGATTTCTTACGCATGACCTAGGCCTGAATATGCCATGCTGACTATCCCTGATCAAACCCTACCTTTCAAAATGGAAGTGACTTTTCATCAACATTATCTTCTCCAATGGTCTCCAGTTCTGCCTCGTCTATCTTTATGACTCTCCTTGAAAACAACATGAGATTCCCTTGAGTCCTCTAACACCTCCTCTGTGGGCAGAGAAAATGTATAAGTTTGGGTTAGGATTCTAGTGAATCTTCAACCCTGATCTCCCCCAACAGCCGTGATACAACCAATCCACACCTGGAGATTCTAAATCTACCAAAAACCTCCAATACTTCCTCGCTTCTGATGCCGTTCTGCTCAAGCATTTCACAATCCAGCTTCTCAAATTCTGTATACTCATCCTCCTTCATCTGATTAAAGTATTAATGATTGAAGACAGATTAAAGTATTCATTTATTACTTTACCAATGTCCTCTTGCCTTCATGCATAGATTGACCCCTTGGTCCATAACAGATCATAATCTCCCCTTGGTTATTGTTTTTTTCATTATATATTTATACAACATACGGGGCTCCTCCTTAATCTTGCTCACCAGTTGTTTTCTCATACCTCCTCTTTGATGTCCTAATTTCCTTCTTTGGTTTGCCTCACACTTTCTATGCACCTCACTGTTTTGTTTTGCCCCCATTGTACATGTTATACGTTTGTTCCTTTCTATCTCGTCCTGAATATTCTTAGACATCTGATGTTCTCGGCGCTTGTTTTTCTTACATTTAACCCAAAGGAGAAACATATTGGATCTATTGCTTGACTCTCCCAGAAATACATGGTGAGTCACTGTGTTCAGGTCTGCTCCCATTGGCTGACTTGTCATCAGTCCAGAAATTTCTAGTGGTAGATAATCCTAGCAATAACTTCACTCAAATCATTGTTCTTCACTAAGGTCTGTTTCAGCAGTTGAATGTGTTTCTCCTCAGGCAATAAACTGATGTGAGAACATATGACCAAAATGCACAGCATTTGTGAGGAACTGAGATAACTTAATGAAATAACCTCTTTAATTCAGTACAGTTGAACAAACAATACAATGTCACATAACGGGTGTCTTTATAAAGGTGCTTCGCAGATTCATATGTGAGAAGATCAAGGACAGAATAACACGACAATCCATTCGGATACAAACTTACACAATGGCAGTTGTAGCATCTACTTACCAGGAACACCTATAGCAACGAGGATCAGGTTGTAAATTTTCTCGATGCCATCAACTGGATTGTGCATTTTTTGCACGAAATCACCTCTCCGTTTGAGAGGTAGGCAATCTGTTTTCATTGAACCTTGAGTGATTGCATTAGATGTCATTGCATTTATATGCTGTGGGAGCTCCATGGGGAATATGGGAATATTGTGATTGCAGAAACTCTCAATGTATTTATTTTAAATTAGGCACAAATCAGCAGAGCAGGTAATTCTCTGTTGCTGAGATATATTTGTAGTGCCGTTCACTTGGATAATACGGTTCACAACTGTGAACGAAGAAAAGTGATGTTTTTCTTTTCCCCCCAAAAAATCAAACTTCTCACAAACACGATCAATACAATACTCAGATCATTTTCTCAGTGCTGTCATTCCCACAACTCGAAACACTGTATCGCTAAGTTTCACATGAGAGAGTGTCTCTGCCCTGATCGTTCGAATCCACTCTCAGATAAAGCTGTCTCCTTTCATGACGGTTAGGTGATAACAGCAGGTCACTGAGATCATGTTTGCAATATTAAACTCATACAACATGTGAAATTAGTTTCATGCCACAGACTGACACGGTCTGATCCCTTCAATCTGATACAGCAGCACAAACTCATGCAATGTTTAAACTGAATGTAACACCTCAATAATAAATCTCACCAATTGTCTTGCACCAGTCAAAGAGAATGCAATTTACACAGTTTTTACCATTGTTCTGATCTGAGTACAGTTCCTCCAATCAATGAATATATATTCACATCTACCAGTACTCAGATACCGTTCTATCCCCAATCCTGATGATTTAGTGAATTGTATCTTCTTCAGTCATTTCAACTTCCATCCTACCCTCCATCAGAACACACCTTCCATCGATCTATTAATTCAGTTACAACTTAGCACCAGTCGGTGGCAAGTGATGCACATTTGAGGGTGGTATGTGATAATAAGCAAAAGGGTTCATTGCCCATGTTTCACCAGATGCCAGGCAACTTCATTGGCTGCAGAGATATTTGTGAACGTTCTCAGGGCGCCCCTGTCTCATTGGCAGTGTACCATTGTGCTGCCACCTGTGCTTGGTCTTTCCTGCCAACGGAAAATGACATACTCAAGGATGGTGATGTCTAAGATATTGTAAGGGAAGTGTTTGGAGGATGGAAGATGGAATATGGTCAGACCGACAAGAATGATTGAAGCAAACATCGATATTAAAGAGAAAAATGTTGGTGCAGAGATTATCAAGGCTTGAAGCAAATAGGATTGAAGTACAACATAAAAGTGGAAGAAATATCAAAAAGAGTTGGCATAAAATATTATATCTGATTGGATGGAGTATTCTGATTCAATTTGATCAATCAACAGTAGAAAGAGCTGGGCATGGTTTTACTGATTTTCATGATTCATAAAAAAAGTTACCTGATTTTGGCAGTGGACTATTTGTAAGTAATTTGAGTTCATGAAGAAGCGGCTGTAGAAATATTATATGTTCATATATTAGCTGCAGCGAGAACACAACCATGCCAATTGTGGATTGTTCCCTGTTGCCAGAGGAGAAACAGGCTGTTGCTGCAGAATATTTTGGTCTCCTTAAATTTTTGGGGACGTCATTGTTCTCTTTAGCCGGGTTGTGTGTGTGAACTCCTCCCTCAGTCTTCTTCCTCTTTGTCTGATCAGTGTTCCACCTGCCTGGTGATGCCTGGTTAATGAAGACTGATGTGTTGGAACGTTCCCATGAGAACTGCTGCCGACTGGATCTGCTTGATGAGAAATTCCCTTGAAGGAAATCCCCTTTATTCCTCAGTCTATTCTTTTCTTTGTCCCTGCACAGATCCTCCAGCCTGCATTTGACCTAGCCCTGCAGTAGTCTCCCAACTACAGTATCTGAGTCCTTAAATTTCTTGGCCCCTGCACAGATTTTCTCGCACAATTTGTCTTTTATAACTTCCTTGACCTGAATGCATTTACATAGAACGGAGACCATAGAACGGTGCAGCATAGCACAGGCCCTTCGGCCCACAGTGTTGTGCTGAACTTTTACCCTAATCCTAAGGTCTATCTAACCTCCATTTCTACCTTATACTATCATTCACATGTATATCTAATCGCCCCTGAAATGCCCCCAATGTGACTGACTCCATTACCCTCTCCTGCAATGCTTTCCACGCCCCACCACTCTCTGAGTAAAGAACCTACCTCTGATGTCTCGCCATATCTAACTCCATTCACTTTAAAACTATGCCCCCTCATAATAGTTACCTCCACCCTCGTAAAAAATAGTGTCTGGCTGTCTACTGTGTCTATACCTCTGATCATTTTGTGCACCTCATTCAAGTCACCTCTCATCGTTTGTCGTTCTGAAGAGAAAAGCCCCAGCTCTCTCAGCCTTTCCTCGTAAGACCTTCCCTCAATTCCAGACAACATCCTGCATCCTCTGCACCTTTTACAATACCTCCACATCTTTCCTGTAATGAGGCGACTGGAACAGGACACAATGCACAGATGTGGCAGAACCAGGCTTGTGTATAGCTGGAGCATAACTTCACGACACTTGAACTCGATCGCTCTATTAATGAAAGCTGACACACTATAACACTTCTTCACAACTCTATCCACCTGGGTGGCAGCTTCCAGGGAACTGTGAACATGAACCCCAAGATCCCTCTGCTCCTCCACACTGCCAAAAATCTTTCTGTTAACCCTATATTCTTCTTTCAAGTTTGTCCTTTCAAAATGAATCACCTCACACTTTTCAGGGTTAAACACCGCCTGCCACTTCGTAGCCCAGCTCTGCATCTAATCAATGTCCCTTTGTAACCTAAAACAGCCCTCCGTACTGTCCACAATGTGACCCACCTTCAGATCATCTGCAAACTTGCTAATCCACCCTTACACTCCTTCACCCAAATCATTTACAAAAATCACAAATAGAAGAGGACCCAGGACAGATCCTTGTGATACACCACTCGTAACTGAGCACCATGTTAAATATTTTCTGTCCACTCCCACCTTTTGTCTTCTAAGGGTCTGCCAATTCTGAATTCTGTCACATTTCCCCCTATCCCATGCCTCCTTGCCTTTTGAATGAGCCTACCATGAGGTCTGTTAAAAAATCCCTACAAAGTGACTGCTCCTTTCTTGTTCTGGACATCAACCCAAACTGACTCCGTTGATATATCATTCTCAAACTGCCTTTCAGTAGCTGTTATACCTGCCCTGACTCGCAATGCCACTCCCCTGCCTCTTTTTCCACTCTCCCTATTTCTTTTAATGCATCTAAATCCTGGGACTTACAACAACCATTCCTGTCCCTGAGTTTCCCAAGTTTCTGTAATGTTGATAACATCGTAGTTCCAAGTACCGCCCCATGCTCGAAGTCATCTGCCTTATTTCTGATACTTATAACATGGAAGTATATACACCTCAAGCCATTTCTGTGTCCACAATTACGCTGCATCAACCACATTTCATTGTAAATAACCTCACTCCCTGTTGTGTCTGTTGGAAGAATGCATACCTCATCCTCTGAATTATAAATCTGTTTCTCCAACCCATGCCTATCCATTTTAAACCATCCCGTATAACTCGAGCAATCCTCACTCCCAGTTTCTTTGTGCCCTTCTGGTTCAAGTGCAACCCGTCCTTACTGTACAGTTCCCACCTTCCCCAGAATGGACTGCAATTATCCACATAATGGAAGCCCTCCCTCCCACACCAGCTCTATAGCCACGTGTTTAGCTGCACACTCTCCATATTTCTTACCTCGTTATCACATCACACTGGTAGGAATCCACAGATAGCTACCCTGTTTGTCCTGGACTTCAGCTTCCAACCTAGCTCCCTGTCCTCGTTTTTCAAATTCTCTGTCCTCTTTCTACCTGTGTCATTGGTACCGATGTGTACCATGACTGCTGGTTGCTCACCCTCCACCTTAAGGAACTTGAAGACACAATCCGAGACATCACAGGCGCTGGCACCCAGGAGGCAACATACCATCTGTTCATCTTGCTCCTGTCCACAAAACCTCCTGTCTATGCCTCTTACTATCGAATTCCCCACTTCAATAGTTCTCCTATTCTTCCCCTTCCCTTCTGTGCCACAGGGCCAGGCTAGTGCCAGAGACCTGTTGGCTCTGGCCTTCTCCTGGAAGGTCATCATCCCCAACAGTATCCAAAATGGTATATTTTTTATTGAAGGGAGTGGCCACAGGGGACCCCTGCACTATCTACCTATCCCCTTTCCCCTTCCTGACAGTCACCCAGCTACCTTTTCCTGTACCGTGGATGTGACCACCTCCCTATAATTCCTCTCTATCACCCCCCTCAGCCTCCCGAATGATCCGGAGCTCATCCAGCTCCAGCTCCAGTTCCCTAACACGGTTTGTGAGGAGCTGGAGATGGGTGCACTTCTCGCAGGTGACGTCAGAGGGGACACCAGCAGTGACCCTTACCTCCCACATCCTGCAAGAGGAGCATGTAACTGCCCTAGCTTCCATTCCCTCTCCTCTAGATTTCCAGAAGAAATTGAAAAGGAAACCTTACCTGACTGGTCCTCCACACTGTCTTGTTTTTATTTGGTTAGAGAAGGAGGATGGATGGGAGACACTACATGTGTGGAGTTTTGGGTTTAGTCAATGCCTGAATATATCAGTTCCTTACTGGCTCTCATTCTCTCCACACACCCAACGCTGAAAACAAGAGGGTCGCTGCTGTTCGAGGTAAGTTTTTATACTGGAGAAAAGTTCCAGTGCAGAATTGATCCAGACTCTGCTGTCTTTGTCTTGCAGCTTCTTTCCTGAGGCCCCCTCTCTGAGCCTGGCACTCATTGTTCATGTTTCTCGGGGCAGGTCATTTTCTTCAAATCAATATTCTGAAGCATTTTGGCCAAATGTCATGGGGCAGCTATTCATGAAATTGGATGATCATTGTCTTCATCTGAGTGTTAAATTACCCTTCTTTCTAAGAACAAACACTTCTTATTTTCGAAAACATCTCTTTGATACTCTCTGATGAAGGGTCTAGGCCCGAAACGTCAGCTTTTGTGCTCCTGAGATGCTGCTTGGCCTGCTGTGTTCATCCAGCCTCACATTTTATTATCTTGGAATCTCCAGCATCTGCAGTTCCCATTATCTTTGATACGAGGGTGTGTTTTGCACAAGGTGATTTGTTGATGACAGCTCAATAGGTATCACAACATTTTTTTTGTAATGCTTCCCTTTGTTTTATAATGACAGGATTTTGGAATTACAGAATTTTGCTGTACTGCCTGTGTAATAATTCAGAAGGCACAACTAGAAAGAAACATTTGTTGCTGAACACAAAGATACAGCTATATTCCTGACTAGCATAGGCAAGTCTCAGATCAGGGCAGACAGCTTTGCAGATCCATTTCTGTAAGCCGCACCTCCATTTCCCACCTGCCAACTTCATCCCACCTACTTGACCTGTTCGTCCTCCCCTGACTGACCTATCCTCTCCCCACCTCCCCACCTATACTCTCCCCTCCACCTATCTCCTCTATCCATCTTCGGTCCGCCTCCCCCTATCTTCCTATTTATTTCAGAATCCTCTCCCAATCCCCCTCTCTGATGAAAGGTCTAGGCCTGAAACATCAGCTTTTGTGCTCCTGAGATGCTGCTTGGACAAATTGCCTCCATTTCACATCTTAATTAAAAACTCACTTTACATCTAAGAGACGGCAAGAAATGCAGGTGCTGGTGTCAGAGATAACACAGTACGGAGCTGGAGGGACACAGAAGGCCAGGCAACATTAGAGGAACAGGAAAGTTGACGTTTTGGGCCAGGACCTGCCTTCAGAAATAAGAAACATCTTACTATTTTAAAATTTACATACTACTTTTTATCTATAATTTAGCAGCTGTGGGGAGTTGGAGCTGCAGAACAAAAGTCAGCTTTTCTCCAGCAGACAAGAAACAGAAGCATTTAGCTTGTACACGGGCTCCTCACAGGAACAGAGAGAGGGAGAGAGATAAAGTGATACAGAAACAGAAACAATGAGCAGGACATAACCAAAAAACTGAGACACAGAGACAGAGAGAGATGCAGAGAAAGGCAGAGTGGCAGTTTTAATAAATGAACTTGTGTTGGCAATCCCTGCATTTTCCAGGGTTAATGCGAGATGTTTGGGAATAGGTACCGTCTGGTTACAGGACAATGGTTGGGAAATAGAGGACATAGTGGAACATGTCTTGAAGACACGGAACCAGCATCATTCATTCAGATAGTGGTGCTCATTCCTCCTGTTGGCCCCTTTTTTTCTGCTCATAGTTCTGGTTCTCCAAGCATCACCTCCTTGTCAGTCCAACCATGCACAGAATGGCCATTTTGGAGTGACGACAACATAGACAAACCATTCAGACCCCCTGAACCTTTCTGTGACTCAGCAGCAGCATTTGCTGACACCTTAGAGCATGCTTACTACGAGCTGATGAAGACATGTGCATGAAATTCAAGGGAACACAGTGAAAAAGTGTATTCTAGGTCAAAGGCCAAAGAAACAGAGACTAGAGGTGGGGGGTGCCTAAGGCAAGAGGGAAAATGCCTCTTGGATTTGTTGCAGTGGCAAAACCAAAGGACCAAGTGTCTGGGATTGCGGGAGATAAGAGATCAGGCCAAGAGGCATAGAGGCTGGACGTGGCAGTGGGAGCGAGAGTTCAGGACAAGTGTTGAAGCGACTGAGGCTGGGCCATGGAGAGAGTTAAGGACAGGGGGTAAAAAGACTTGAGCTGGGGTGGAGGTTAGATCAGAAGGGTAAAGAAATTGTGTGTGTTTGGTGGAGAGATCAGGACAGGTGTAAAGTGACTGAGATGGGCGGATGTGAGTGACCAGGAGAAGGGACAAAGAGACTGGAAATGGGGACTAGGGAAGAGAGCTAGACAAAGGAAAAGAGATTGGGTATGGGAGGGAGGGTAGAGAGATTAGGACCAGTGGTACGGAGACTTGGATTTGTGGTGTCAAGTTATCAGGAGCAATGGTACCAACTAGGTCAGGGGAAGACAGAGAAATCAGGACTTATGAAGGGTGAGAGAAGACATCTGTGGAGTGATCCTAAGTGGAGAGGATAAAGTAAAGATGGGAAAGGGTTCAGGAGCAATAGACAGGAATTTGGGAAGCATGAGATCGGAACAAAAACAGAAATTTCTGGAAAAGCTTAGATGGTCTGGCAGCAACCATGGAGATAAATCAAAGTTAACCTTATGGGTCCAGTGATACTTCCTCAGAACTGATGTTAGATCAGGCAAAATTGGTTTCAATGATAAATATGGGTGTGAAAGGGGGTGAGGTGCTAACGATGGGTGGAGACAAAGCACAAAAAGCACAAATAGTGAGAAGAACAGTTGGACAGACAAAGGAGTGGATAACAATCAGCTTGGGAGAATGAATGGCTGCTAATGAGGTCTGTTCATGTCTAACAATGGGTTGTGTGTAATAACAGACCAGATGGCAATAATGTGTGTTGTGCAGGTGGTGGGAAAAGGACTTGGGACGAGGTGCCATGAGCCCTAAAATTCTTCATCTCGATATTGAGTCCAGAAGACTGCAATGTCCCCAAGTGAGAAATGAAGCGTTGTTTCTCCATCTTGAGCTTCACTTCACTAGAGCACTGCAGCAAACCTGAGACAGATGTTCAGGCAGGGAACAAGGTGCAGTGTTGAAGTGGCAGGGAACAGGAATCTTAAGGTCAGTTTTGAAGACAGAACATAGGTGTTCTGCAAAGTGGCGAACTAGCCTATGCTTTGTTTTCCCAAAGTAGACTAGATTGAGTGACTGCTTCATCTGGAAGGTGTGTTTTGTCCCTTGGATACTGGGGAGGGAGGAAGTAAACAGTGAGGTGTCACACCTTCTGTGGTTGAACGGGAAGATGGCATTGGGTTGTGGGGCAGTGGTGTTGAGACTGAAGAAGTAGTGGACCAGACTATCCGTGGATAAAGCTCCCTTCAGAACGCGTAGAGAGGAGGGGAGGGAATATGTACCTGGTGGTAGTGTCCCATTGGAGGTGGCAGAAATGGTGTCTAATGATATTCTGGGTGTGAATGTTGCTGGGATGGTAGATGAGATCAAGGGGGACCCTATTGCTCTTGTGGGAGGGAAGAAAGGGGATGAGGGCTGCAGTGCAGTAGATCGGCCAGATCCAGCTAATGGGCGTTGTCAACAGTGGTGCTGGGGAATGCGGAGGAAAGATATAGGTGGGCAATTTGGAGATACACTTGTCAAAGTTGGCATCATCAGAATAGATATGACTGAGATGGAGGAACTGGAAGAATGAAACAGAGTCTTGACAGAAAGCAGGGTCTGAAGATGCACAGTCAAGGCAAATGGGGGAATCAGTGGGGTTTATCATGTAAGTTGGTGGCCAGCCCATACCCTGAACATAAACAGAGATGTCAAGAAAGGGAAGAGCAGAGTGAGAGATGGACCAGGAGAACGTAAGAGCAGGGTGGAAATTGGAAGCTAAATTGATCAAAATTTTCAATTCCAAACAAGGGACGAATGCTGCACAGATGATATCATTGATAGACCAGAGAAAGAGTTGTGGTGGGTGTCGGGAATAGAACTGGAAGCAGGAATGTTCCACTTAGTTCACAAAGAGCCAGGCATAACTGGGGCCCATGTGTGTACCCATGGCTACACTTTTGGCCTGAAGAATGTGAGAGGACTCAAAAGAGAATTTGTTCAGGTTGAGGATGAACTCGGCCAGGTGGAGGAGAGTGGTGATAGATCAGGACAGTTCAGGCTTTTGTTCCAGGATGAACTGGAAATCCCTGACACTATGCTGATGGGGGAGAAATGTGTAAAGGGATTGCATGTCCATGGTAAAGAGGAGGTGACTGGGCACCGCAAACTGGAAATTTTGAGGCCTATATAAAACGTCAAATGGATCGTGGAATATCAGCGGGAAAGGGACTAGGCAAGGGGAGAAAATGAAACATGACATAGGGATTCGGACACGAGATTGTGATTGCGGGTAGTGGGTATCGGGTGGTAAGATTTCGGGGCTTGCAGTGGAAAAATACATGCACCCTTAGGTTTTGCTCATCTCAAATTATACTTCAATTTCAATGTTTTCTGTCCAATTGCCTGATTCACACTCTTTATAATTCCTTACTTCGGGATGGGCACATTAGAAATGTGGATCTTATTCAAAGAAAAGCTCCTGTGTGTCCTAGATAAGTATGTACCTGTCAGGCAGGGAAGGAGCTGTAGAGCGCAGGAGCCGCGGTTTATGAAGGAAGTGGAATCTCTGGTCAAGAGGAAGAAGGCGGCTTCTGTTAGGATGAGATGTGAAGGCTCAGTTAGGGCACTTGAGGGATACAAGGTAGCCAGGAAAGACCTAAAGAAAGAGCTCAGAAGAGCCAGGAGGAGACATGAGAAGTTGTTGGCGGATAGGATCAGGGGAAACCCTAAGGATTTCTATAAGTATTTAAGGAATAAAAGAATGACGAAAGTAAGATTAGGCCCAATCAAGGATAGTAGTGGGAAGTTGTGTGTGGAGTCAGAGGAAATGGGGGAAGCACTAAATGAATATTTTTCGACAGTATTCACTCTAGAGAATGACAATGTTGTCGAGGAGAATACTGAGATACAGGCTACTAAACTAGGAGGAATTGAGGTTCATAAGGAAGAGGCATTAGAAATCCTACAGAGTATGAAGATAGATAAGTCCCCTGGGCCGGATGGGATTTATCCTAGGATCCTCTGGGAAGCCAGGGAGGAGATTGCCGAGCTTTGGACATTGGTCTTCAACTCGTCATTGTCTACAGGAATAGTGCCAGACGACCGGAGGATAGCAAACGTCGTTCCCCTGTTCAAGAAGGGGAGGAGAGAGAACCTTGGTAATTATAGGCCAGTGATCCTTACCTCAGTCGTTGGTAAAGTGTTGGAAAAGGTTACAAGAGATAGGGTTTATAATCATCTAGAAAAGAATAATTTGATTAGGAATAGACCGCATGGTTTTGTGAAGGGTAGGTCGTGCCTCACATGCTTTATTGAGTTCTTTGAGAAGGTGGCCACACAGGTAGATGAGAGTAAACCAGTTGATGTGGTGTTTATGGATTTTAGCAAGGCATTCGATAATGTTCCCCGCAGTAGGCAATTGTACAAAATGCGGAGGAATGGGATTGTGGGAGATATAGCAGTTTGGATCAGAAATTGGCTTGCTGAAAGAAGACAGAGGATGGTAGTTGATGGGAAATGTTCATCCTGGAGACCAGTTACTAGTGGTGTACTGCAAGGGTCAGTGTTGGGTCCACTGCTGTTTGTCATTTTTATAAATGACCTGGATGAGGGCATAGAAGGATGGGTTAGTAAATTTGCAGACGACACTAAGGTCGGTGAAGTTGTGGATAGTGATGAAGGATGCTGTAGGTTGCAGAGAGACATAGATAAGCTGCAGAGCTGGGCTGAGAGGTGGCAAATGGAGTTTAGTGTGGACAAGTGTGAGGTGATGCACTTTGGTAGGAGTAACCAGAATGCAAAGTACTGGGCTCATGCTAAGATTCTTGGTGGTGTAGATGAGCATGTACACAGATCCTTGAAAGTTGCCACCCAGGTTGACAGGGCTGTTAAAAGGCATACAGTGTTAAATAGAGGGATCGAGTTCCGGAACCAAGAGGTTATGCTGCAGCTGTAGAAAACTCTGGCGCGGCTGCGCTTGGAGTATTGCGTACAGTTCTGGTCACCGCATTATAAGAAGGATGTGGAAGCTTTGGAAAGGGTGCAGAGGAGATTTACTAGGATGTTGCCTGGTATGAAGGGAAGGTCTTACAAGGAAAGGCTGAGGGACTTGAGGCTGTTTTCATTAGAGAGAAGAAAGTTGAGAGGTGACTTAATTGAGACATATAAAATAATCAGAGGGTTGGATAGGGTGGATAGGGAGAGCCTTTTTCCTAGGATGGTGATGGCGAGCACGAGGGGGCATAGCTTTAAATTCAGGGCTGAAAGATGTAGGACAGATGCCAGAGGTAGTTTCTTTACTCAAAGAGTATTAAGGGAATGGAACACTTTGCCTTCAATGGTAGTAGATGCGCTGAATTTAAGTACATTTATGTCGTCATTGGACAAGCATATGGACATGCATGGAATAGTATAGGTTAGATGGGCTTCAGATTGATATGACAGGTCGGCACAACATCGAGGGCCGAAGGGCCTGTACTGTGCTGGAATGTTCTATGTTACATTACCAACTCACCATATACAAAAGTTCTTGTCTGTTTACAATTCCCTCCTTCCTCAGTGAATCACAAGCCCTGGGATGTTAGACTCAGTGAGTAGGTAGAGAGATGAACTGGTCTTTTGACTGACTGCTTTAATACAGAGCGAGATCCAAGTCAGCAGGTATTCGATTCAAAGTCCTCAATGAAAAAGACAACATAATGTGGCCCTGGAGGAATACAGCAGGCCTGGCAGCATCAGGAGAGCAGGAAAGATAATGTTTTGTTTTTGGACCCTTCTTCAGAAATAGGGAGCAGGGAGGGGGAAGGGAGCTGGGAAATAAATAGAGAGAGATGGGGTGGAGTTGGGGAAGGTCAGTGGGAGGGTAATAGGTGAGTGTAGGTAGGGAGCGGTGCGGATTGGTCAGTGGGATAGGTGGGGCAGATAGGTGGGAGACGAGATGGATAGTTTGTGCCAGGTCAAGGAAGTGGAGATGAGAGGAAGGCTTGGACATGGGATGGGGGTGAGGTGTGGGAAGATTATAAAAATGCCTTCCTCTTCGTCTCTGTCCTAGCTGGGTGACCACTTCCTCTGAGACTATGCCCTCTGGTCCTAGACTCTCCCACAAGTGGAAACAACCTCTCTGCATCTCCACTATCAAGCCAAATAAGAGTGTTATATTTGTCAATGAGGTCACCTTTCATTCATTTAAACTCCAGCCAATACCATCTCATATCACTCGAACATCTCCCAGAACAGAATCTTTCCATGCCTGGTTTGAAACTGCTCTGGACTAACTCCGATGCCAATATATCTTTCCTTAGATAGGGGACCCAAAACTGTTCAAAGTATTCAGCTTTGTGTAGTTATCGCAAGACTTTCCCATTTTTAACTCCAGTTTGTTTGAAATAAAGGCCGAAATTCCAAATGCCTTCCCAGCTGCAGTCATTCCCAGTATTTATTCTCCTGCTCCTCAATCTATTAATTTGCTTTTTGGAGCTCAGGAGAAAGGGAAACTGGGTGGACAGTTACATAGAACATAGAACAGAGAACATTACAGCACAGTACAGGCCTTTCGGCCCTTGATGTTGTGTCGACCTGTCATACCGATCTGAAGCCCTTAGTTCCTAAGTTGTCTTGCTGTCCCCTCTTCTGTGGCTATATTCACACCCAGATTCGCATTGAGATGGAATGCATGGTGTCCATCAACACCTTCGAAGCTGAGAGAGCAGTAGGATGCATGGTGTGTGGGGACAGTTGGGTGAAGTGTATTGTGAAAACCCCCAAAACTATCCTGATTTACTGCCTCCCCTTTGCATTTCACACTTGTTCAATGAGTCAATTTGATGGTGGTTTTGTATTCCAAAATAGGAATTGGATTTCTTTGTGAACATTATTTTCCTCTACAACATCATTTTGGTTCAGTTCTGTGAGTTTTCCCATATTGTATAGTTGTGTCAGAATGCCCCTCGGAGAAGCCTTTGGTTTTACTTTGGTTTATTTTACGAACGGTCTGAATCTTTTCCTCACTAAGAGAGTTTCCACTGGATCTGTAAAGGGTCCAGCAAGTAAGGGTTTGTTTTGAACTGCAGTTGAAAATAAGACCAGTTGCAAATCTCTAAAATTTTCTGCTGCCTAATTCAATGGACAGATAGAGGTCAATTGAATGGTGGTAACAGACAGATTTGTCAAGGGTATGGTGCAGGAACTCAGTGTAAAATTGACTGTTGCCTGAAGGGTAAGCCATCTTTCCTGCCCCTTTTCAAGGTTATGCAACTTCCCAAGTAACTTCTTAAATTCTTTCCCTCTCCTTAAACCTATGTGCTCTACTCTTTGATTCCACTACCCTGGGAAATGACCTTGGGTATTCACCCAAACCTTGTCCCTCATGATTTTATGAACCTCTATAAGGTCACCCCTCAGCCTCCAATGCTCCAGAGCAAACAGCCCCAGCCTATTCAGCCCCTCCCTACAATTCAAACCCTACAATCTTGCTAACGTCCTTTTAAATCTTATGTGAGCCCTTTTAAGTTTCACAACAGCTTTCCTGTAGCAGGGAGACCAGAAATGAATGCAGTATTCCAAAAATGGCCTAACAATGTTCTGTACAGCCGCAAGATGACATCCCAACTGCTGCACTCAATGCAATAACCAATAAAGGTAAGCGTATCAAATGACTCCCTCACTACTGTGTAATTCCACTTTCCAGGATATATTACACCGATACATTTTGGTCTTTTTGTTCGACAGGACTCCCCGCGGCCTTACCATTGGGTGTATGTGTCCTGCCCTCATTTGCCTTACCAAAATGCAAAAGATCACATTTATCAAAATTAAACTCCATCTGCCAGTCTTTGGCCCATTGATCAATACTCTGAGACAACTTTTTTTGCTGTTAACTTCACCATTACATTAATAGTCTTCTGCAAAGTGACATCATTCTTTGTATATCTGCATCCAAATCATTTCAATAAAAATCAATGGACCCAGCACCGATCCTTATTGCACATTGCTAGTCACAGGCCTCCATTCCAAAGAACAATCCTCCACCACTACCCTCTGCCTCCTACCTCCAAGCCAATTTTGTATTTAAATGGCTAGGTCCCCTGTATTCTATGTGACCTACCTTCCTAACTGATCTACCATACAGAACCTTATTGAACGTGTTGCTGAAGTCCTCATAGACAATGTCCAGAATTCTGCCTTCATCAATCTTCTTTGTCACCTCTTCAAGAAACTCAATCAAGTTAGTTTGACATGATTTCCCATGCACAAAGCCACAAATCCCGAGATAGCCCTTGCCTTTTGAAGTAAATGTGAATCTAATCTCTCAAAATGCCATCCAACAACTTACCTGCTACTGATAGCAGGCTTGCCAGCCTATAGTTTCCTGGCTTTTCCTGAAAAAGTTTCTTAAATGGTGGCACCACATTAGCCAACCTCCAGTCTTCCGTCACCTTGCCCGTGGCTATCAATGATACAAACATCTCAGCGAGGTGTCCAGAAATAATTTCTATACTGCATTGTCTGGGCCACACCTGATCAAGTCTATTTATGCATTTTAAGTTGTTCAGCTCTTCCTCCTCTGTAATATGGACACTTTTCAATTTATCATGACTTTGAGTTCTCCAAGTTCTTCAGCTTCTATAACCTTCTCCGCAGTGAACAATGCTGTGAAATGCTCAGTTTGCAACTCTCCTTGAGCTGCGTTTCCACACATAGACTGTCTTGTTGATATTTACTCTCTCCCCAGATCCTCATTTGACCTTAATGTATTTGTAGAATCTGTTTGTATATTCCCTCATCCTGTTTGTGAAAGCTGTATGATGCTCATTTTGCCCTCCTGATTTCCCTCTTGAATATACTCCTTTTCCCTGTTACTCTCGGGATTCACTCACACCCAGCTGTGTATCCTTGACAGATGCCTTCTTCTTTGTCTTGACCAGAGCTTCGATTTCTCTAGTTTCCAACCTTCCCTGAAACTACAAACCTCGCCCTTCACACTAACAGGAGTATAATGTCCCTTTACTCTCATCTCATTTTGAAAGGCCTTCCACTTCTCAGCCATTTGAAACAATGAGTTATTAGTCTTGTAATATTTTGCTGAATGCAAACCCTATTTAGAAGAAATTTCCTAACAACACAATTTGGAGCCACTTTCTGCCTGTTGTATTTGAAGAAGTTCAGCAGAAACAAAGGAAAACGCTCAGTGTCGATGCTGAAACTGTGTGATAGGGCACTATCCTAATAAAGGAGAAGGTGGAGATTTTCCAGCTGGTTGTGTTGATACCTCGAGTTAACATTAATTTCTAAAGTGTGAGATCGGACATTTGTACAAATAAACTTGTTGCAAGAGGGTGAAACCATGAAGAGTGGAAGGACAAACAATTGTTTTATAGCATCTTTTCTCACAGGAAATTTAACGCTTGGAACTCAGCAGTGGTGAGTGGAGACCCAGGGATGTGAAAAACAACAATGGTAAAAAAGATTGTTTATGCTTGGGCCACTGGGAAAATTAACCCTCAATTTCAATCTGTTTCCAGTTCTAAATTTGAGGGTTTGAACATTATTAATTGTAGAATAAACCTGTGGAATCTGATACTGGATCAGTATCCTTACTTTGGGAATGTTCTGGCAGAGGTCTGGAAGAACCCAACGGGATTGCTTTTTAAATGTGATAATTTACCTGAATTCAACGACAGTATTGATTTTTTTTGACAATCAGAGAAATGCAGAACACTGTGCGCAGATCCTGAATGCTGGGGTGAATGATCTGATTGTGTACAGCTTAATCCATCACAAGCTACTCCCATGATGCCCAGAATTAGTAAGCCCTCGTCTCACTGAGTTAATTGATTTGAAAAGGCTGAGATCAGTGTCTGGGTTGACATCATGAGATTTGGTGGTGAGGAGCGGAAGGAATAGTTCAGTAAGTTGACTGAAGATCAGAAAGTGGCAGCTTTCTGTAGAAGGGTCGAGGCCTGAAATGCCAGCTTTCTTGCTCCTCTGACGCTGCTTGGCCTGCTGTGTTCATTCAGCTCTCCACTTTGTTATCTCAGATTCTCCAGCATCTGCAGTTCCTACTATCTCAGAACATGACAGCTGCTGTTTTTAAACATGTCAAAGAGAATGGGACCCTATACACAGTGAACTACAACCCCTCACACTGCTGGATCCTCAGTGTGTCACTGGGCCCCATCTTCACACAATGTGACAGAAAACCGTAGCAAGCTCCCAACACTATATTCCTAACGCATTCACAACATTCTGGGAAATCTTCATGGCCCAGAGATTGAAAACTCCTGTGATTTGTTACTGAAGCTCAGAGTGATGGCCTTCTCTGTAGTTTCTGAGAAGAAGATTTTTTTAGAAATGGAGATTTGATGCAGTACAATGTGTACCTGATGTAAACCTATCCTGTCTGGGTTCCTGTTGGAACTTTTGGACAGAGATGTTTCTATCCAGATTGCAGTTTACACATTTCCATACCTCACTATCTAAGGGTTTGTCATTGCACTCATGTAATTCCTGACTGTGGATACTGAGGATATCCGTAACCATCTCAATGAAGCTCGCAGAAAGGAAGACAGACGGTTTGAGATATTTCTCCATTCTGTTGCGGGTCTCTCCACCCCACAGCAGCTTTCCCCCAAAGGAGTTTGTAGATGCACCTCATCAGCAAACAACGTGCCAAATGTTTGGCTGGGTGTCGGAGAATGTTGAAGAACAATTTGGATATGAAGAGAAAAGGAGAATACTGAACACATTTCACTGTCTGTTTGAGATTCAGAGTAAAATCATCATGGGACCTATAGAATTATACTAACGTTCAGTCGATTGAAATTGGCCGCTGGTTATTGTGCAGCGCTGTCCATTGTTATTGGACTCTGTGATGAAATAAAAGAGCTTAATTCAGAGGAATGCAAGTTCCAGAAGAAGGATTTAATCAACTGGTGTCTATACTTCAAACCTGGTTTTGAGTTAATTGTTGAATTAATTTGGTGCTTTGTGTCAAAACAAAGTCTCTTCAAGGAAACCAGATAACGAGAGATGAACACAAGTTGCATGATTAATATGAAAATGAGGAAATCAATCCCTAAGGAGATTGGAATATAAAATTAATTCTTGACAAAAAAAATCCTGAACAATATCCATTATCAATGCATATTGTTACTGAACGCAGTTGCAATGGAATTTTAAGAAACAAAAAGTTTGAACAACAGTTTTAATAGATTGACACAATCCAACAAAAGAGCCTGTTTGATTGGCATCATATCTACAAGTATTCAATCCTTCCATCAATAATGTTTAGTAATAACAGTGTAAACTATCTACAAGATGCACTGCAGAAATTCACCCAAGATCCTTAACACTTCCAAATCCATGACCATTTCCATCTAGAAAGATACAGGCAGTAGATACATGGACAACACCACCACCTACATGTTCCCCTCTGAACCACTCATCGCACTGACTTGGAAATATATTGCTGTTCCTTCACCGTTGCTGGATCAAAATCCTGGAACTACCCCCTTAACAGCATTGTGGGTAAACCTATAATACATGGAGTGCAGTGGTTTAAGAAATAGCTCACCCAGCATCTTCTCAAGGGGGCAATAAATGCTGGCCTCGTAATTGATATACACATCCCATGAAAGCATAAAACGTGTTAAATGTTTGATTTCATTTTGAAGAACAGATAATATCTGGAATCTTAGTCCTGCCAGTAAAAAGTATTGAAAAATAACTGATTATGAAGCATTAGCCTTGAGTTGAGATGTACCTCGGTTTTCATCAGTCAATTTCAGGGCATGAGCCATACCGTTAATGGTAAGTTCCTGGATTGTGTAACTGAACCACGTGATCTTGGAGTGCAGGTTCATAGTTCCTTGAAAGTCCTCGGAGTTTCAGGTAGATAGATAATGAAGAAGCCATTTGGTATGCTTGCCAGTTGGTGAGTATAGGATAATAAAATGTGAGGCTGGATAAACACAGCAGGCCCAGCAGCATCTCAGGAGCACAAAAGCTGACGTTTCAGGCCTAGACCCTTCATCAGAGAGTGGGATGGGGTGAGGGTTCTGGAATAAATAGGGAGAGAGTGGGAGCCGGACCGAAGATGGAGAGAAAAGAAGATAGGTTGAGAGGAGAGTATAGGTGGGGAGGTAGGGAAGGGATAGGTCAGTCCAGGGAAGATGGACACGTCAAGGAGGTGGCATGAGGTTAGTCGGTAGGAGATGGTGGTGCGGCTTGGGGTGGGAGGAAGGGATGGGTGAGAGGAAGAACAGGTTAGGGAGGCAGAGACAGGCTGGACTGGTTTTGGGATGCAGTGGGTGGAGGGGAAGAGCTGGGCTGGTTGTGTGGTGCAGTGGGGGGAGGGGACGATCTGGGCTGGTTTTGGGATGCGTTGGGGGAAGGGGAGATTTTCAAGCTGTTGAAGTCCACATTGATACCATTGGGCTGCAAGGTTCCCAAGCAGAATATGTGTTGCTGTTCCTGCAACCTTCGGGTGGCATCATTGTGGCACTGCAGGAGGCCCATGATGGATAAGTCATCAAAAGAATGGGAGGGGGAGTTGAAATGTTTCACGACTGGGAGGTGCAGTTATTTATTGTGATCTGAGCATAGGGACTGCTTTGCAGAACACAAAGAGTTTTTTTCAACAGTGCCCACTCCCTCAGCACTGACCCTCCGACGGGGGGTATTGAGTATATGCAGAGTATAGGAGTCGGTTTGTCATGTTGCGGCTGGACAGGGCATTGGTTAGGTCACTTTTGGAATATTGTGTTCAAATTTGGTCTCCCTTTATTGGAAGGATGTTGAAACTTGAAAGGGATGACAAAACATTTACAAGGATTTTGTCAGGTTTGGAGGGTTTGAGCTATAGAGAGAGTCTGAATAGACTGGGGCTATTTTTCCTGCACCATCAAAGGCAGACAGGTAACCTTGTGAAAGTTTAGAATATGATGAAGGGCTTAGATAGGGTGAATAGCCAAGTCTTTTCCCCAGAGTAGGGGAGTCCAAAACCAGAAAGCATAGATTTCAGTGAGAGGGGAAAGATTTAAAAGGGACAAAAGTGCCAACTTTTCTATGTAGAGGGTGGTGTGTGGATGTATTGAGCTGCTAGTGGAAGTGGTGGAGGCTGGGGCAATGACAACATTTAAAAGATATCTGGATGGGTACATAAATAGGAAGGGTTCTTATAATGTTGTAAAGTCAGCTGCAAAGTTAATGAAATATTTTTCTCCATGAGGGAGCAATCATTGAGGTATTTTTCGTTTTTCATGGAACTGTCAGCTTCACTCGCTGTTCATTTCTTACCAAGGGGGCAATTAAGAGTCAACCACATTTCTGCAGCACATGTACTTCAGACCAGCTAATGATGGCAGATTCCTTCCCTCAAGGCCATGAAGAAAACTCATGTTTTTCTGACAATCAACAATGGTCATCAATAGATTATTTTTATTTCGGATATTTATTGATTTCAAATTGCACCAATTGCTGTGGTGAGATTCGAATCCAAGTCCCCAGAACATTACATATGCCATTACCTCCCCATAGCTCTAATAGGTTATTCAGATTATGATGCAATGAGTGCAGACTAAGGTATATCTAAAAGATTAACAAAAAGTATTTTTAATGAAAACGGAGAAATTGAAAGAAGCTCTGAATTTACACCAGTGACAGGAAAACCTCCTTATTAATTTCAGAAGAATTGTTCTCATTTCCTTTCATATCCAAGAGAAACAGAAATTGCACCAGGTCCAGAACAAGATTTGGTTTGTTGACATGTTCTCTCTTTTTGTATCTAGATTGAGTCACCTTAATCTAGGAGGAACAAGAATAATAAAATTGCTTGAAGCTGTAAAGGAACATCACTGTCAAGCAGAAGATCTGAGGCAGTACCAGGCTAGGGGCTGAATCTAACCATATTCCGCCAAATATCATTTTCATTGGGTTTCTCAAAGAATCCCACGCTGTCATACCAGGTGAGATTTTTTTCACACTATTGTCCAGTACTTGGTTTCTTAACTCCTTAGCCCATCCCTTTCATCTGATGCTGGCCCAATTCTTCCCACTTCCCATTTCTATCTCAGTGAATCCCTTCCCTGCTCTGATTCCTGGAGAAGCAGCCTACAATGGGGCAGATCGAACTGTAACGTCTCATGTGGCAGGGAGCCAATATTCCAATCATGACCCCGTGTAAGGAGAGGGTCTTGACCCTGTTTGCCCGGGCAGCTCACCGGCCATGCCCAAACTTCTGGACTGGTGCTGGGGATTGATCTTCACTTATCATGCCAGGAACCCTGACTGCAGAGCATTTCCCATGACTTGGCAGTGAACCATTGCCCTGAGCCTTTGAGACATGGCCATTTGCAATGCTTTTGCCAAGGTGGCTGCGGGTACCCGGTGAAGGTACAAGATTGATGTAGCATAGTACTATCCAGAGGCATGACCACCCATTTGGCTCACGACTCCTGACAAGGTATGACAAGCATCCAGGCCTTGTGTCAAAATCAAAATGCAAGACAAGGCATCCAGGAAGGTTCAAGTGAGTGAGTGTGAAGAGAGAAAGCACACAGCCCGGAGAGACAGCCTGGTCCATTTGGTGATCTGGATGCCTGGTCCTGCAGAGCAGAATGTGCATTTCGTTAAGGCAAAACTGGGTAGTCCTGAGGGCGACAGTGAGCCATAATCCTTATTAATTTTCCTCTTGCTGCTGCAGATAGTGTTATTTTAATTCAATAAATACCTGAAATTAAAACTCTAATGATGACTCTGAATGTATTGTCGAACGTTGGGAAAAAAAACGTCCTTTAGGGAAGGAAACTGCCATCAGTTATCTGGTCTGGACTACATGTAACTCCAGACACATTTTTTTAAAAAATGTGGTTGACTCTTAACTGTACTCTGGGCAATTAGGGAAAACATCCTGTCATGCCAACAACGCCCTCATCCTGTGAATGAATAAAGAAAAAGAAGCATGATGCACTGCAGAAATTCACCAAAGATCCTCACACAGCATTGTCCAAACTGACAACAATTCCCATCTGGAAGGACTGAGGCAGCAGATACATGAGATCTGCCACCAAGTGTTTAGAAAATGTGACTTGCTGCTCTCAATGTCAGGGAAGGTGTTGTTTGAGTTTGAATGTGGTTCTCCCAGTTTTTTTTACTGTTGTTGATGACATTCAGTGCCCGGGAACATTCTACCCAATGTTGTTTTCAGTTTACCATGACAGACAATCCCATAATAAACATTTGTGTCAGTGTCAGCAATATCGTTATTAATAAATGTTGATTCTTGTTCTTTCTTTCCATCTCACCAGGATACCTACTACCAGCTTCTCCAATCTTTGTGCTGAGGAAATTGCCCTCGTTCTCAGTACAAGCCAGTCACTGAGTGAGTTGCCCTTCCTATAATGCATCCGAACTCACAATTCTGTCCCATCATTGCTCCACCTAATGGAGAAGTGGAATAGTCTGCCATGGGTTGAATGAATGTTTGTGAGTTTCTTTCATCTTAGAATTGGAATATAGATTTTATTCAAACCTTTTCTGTACTTACTACCAAATGCTAATCCTATATATCTTTCCAGATGGAAATGTTCTTGGGTTTGGAATCTCGGTCTGAGGAGCTTCAGTGAATTTCTGCAGTGCATCTTGTAGATAGTACACACTGCTCCTCCTAAGCACCAGTGGAGCGAGTGGACGCTTGGGCATTCAGTGCCAATAAAGTGGGCTGCTTTGTCCTGGATGTTTTTAAGCTTCTTCAGTGCTGTAGTAGCGCACACATCCAGGCAAGTAGGGAGTATTCCATCATATTTCGGACATGTGCCTTGTCGATGGTGATCACGCCTTGGGGAGTCAGCACGAGTTACTCGCTGCAATACTCCTCACCCCTGACCTGCTCTTTCAGATACAATGATTATGTGGTGTGTCCAGTTGTGTTTGTGGTCAGTGATAACCCTCAGATGATGATAGTGGGAAATTCAGTGATAGTAACACCACTGAATGTCAAGGGGTGGTTAGAATATCTCTTATTGGTTTTGGTCAGTTGTCTCCAAAGGAATAAGTTGCAGGACACTGCTGGGAGCTATTTCTATGGAGTGACACCATTTCCCTATGTGTTTGTTAGATCTCAATCTCCTACATTAATTACAGAAGTATATAAAATCCTTTTCTTTTAAAGAAGTGAATATTCCATCAGTGATAATCCAGTGATTGGAAATGGCCGCAATAAGGAGAGATGATATTTTGGAAGGGTGCTCAAACACGGTTCTGTGGGTACAACTTAGGAATGGTCTGGGGACAGCCACTTCACTGGGAGTGAATTATAGAACCCCAAACAGTGAGCAAATAGGTAGCCTGTTCACAGAGGTGTGTAAGAGTAAACAGTGGGTAATTACACTAAGGCATTTTAAATTTCCCAACATAAATTGGGTTAGTCATTGCTTTTAGGGTTTAGAGGGGCAGATTTCTTGAAATACATTCAGGAAAACCTTTTCTATCAATATGTCGAAGGCCCATCAAAGGATCATACAATGCTTGATCTGGTTCTGTGGAAAGAAACCAAGTAATTTATCAATGCGGCCGCAGGGGAGCATTTTAGTAATAGTGACCACAGTACAGGGTGTTATACTCTGTTAAGGGCAAGGTAAATGATGGCCTGTAAAAGATAATTTCAGATTGGGGAAGGGAGAGTTTATCAAAACATAACATGATCTGGCGAAAGGAGAGTGGGAACAGTCCCCTCCAGGTGCATCGACAGCAGAGCGGTGGGGCTTATTCAAAGAATGACCTGGGGAGAATTTCCTACAGGTGCCCTTTTAGGGTAAAATGGTGCACAATTTCAGATAACTCTGGACGTCCCGGATAATTCAAAGCTGGATGAAGAGGAAATGTATATCTTTTAGCAAGTCCAAATGGAGCAACTCAGCTGAAGCCCAGAAGGAATATATGAAATGCAAAACAGAACTTCAGAAAGAAATTAGAAGATAAAAAAAAGGACATGAGAAAGACACGATTAGGGAGTATCCTAAGGTATTTTATAAATATATTAAAGGGAAGCAGTTAACCAGGAAAAGATTTCGGTATGGAATTCACGAAAAGGGCCTGTGTGGAACTTGCTCAGTTTGGCATAGGAATTGGAGAGTCTTTGGATGCTCTTTGAGGTTTAAAAACACACAAATCCCCTGGCCACAATGAATTGAATCAAAGGCTGCTGTGAGATTCTGGGCAAGATCTTCAAAAGCTTCAACACAAATATTTTAATTCCTCTCTGGTCATGGGAGAAGCGGTAGAAATGAACCAGGAAATTACACACCAGTGACTCTCATGTAAGTGGTAGGGAAAAGTTGGGAGAAAATTCTGAAGGAACAAAAGAATAACCCTTTTTCATAAAGATGGGTTAATTAGGGATAGTCAGGATTGCTTTGCAAGAGGGATGCCATGTTTAACAAAATTTGTTAGAATGTTTTGAACATGTGATCAAGTGTGCAGATGAAGGATTTACATCAGAGATCTATGCGCTCTCATCATGGAGACACGGAAGATAAGAATATATAAGATGTAAGAATGCAAGACCTGGGAGCAGGAGCAGATGATTCAGCAGCCCCAAGCCTAATCAGTTACTTGATCGATCATGGCTGATCTCCTGTCTGGTCCAACTGCACTTTCCATGACACTCTCCATGATCCTTTAACTCATTGCTCATAGTGTGCTTCTTTTCATTCTTCCGTCCAAAACAGACGCTTGCACACCTCCCCAGATTGAAGTCCATTAACTCGATATTTTCTTACTCACTTAACTCCTTTTCGTAGCCCTTTAATGCCACATTATATCTACTTCATAACTTATTTTTCAAGATATGCTAGCAATCCTCTGCCTTATCATAAATGCCTAACACATAACTTGGAAAAGGTTGAGGTCCCAGATTTCTCCCTGTAGATTTGCTAACCCAAATAACGTCCATGAATGCCCACACTCAGTTTGATTTGAGACAATGAATCATCTATCCACACTGATAAATGCCACCACCACCTCACACACACTTAAGGCGTCTCACAAACACAAGGACAGTGACCAAAGACAGTGAAATCTGGAGGGTAATTGAGTGATCAGAAAAATTGGGAATGAGCTTAATAAGCGACAATCAAGTGTGAGAGAGAAAGAGAGGACTGATAGAGTGGAGCAGAAAGAGAGAGAGTGAATTAATGATGTTGGGGTGGATTTAAATGAGGGAAAAGAAATTGGTCATGAAGATCTCACCAGAATGGAAGGAAGACAGGCTCAATGGAGTATTTCTAAAAAGAAAGAAAATCGATGGTTTCATAAGAAGAGGTTTATTCTATTTGCATTTCTCGAGTAAAGTATAATGAGATCGAACACATCACTTGTTTGAGATATCATGGTGGACTTTTCCTGTCCTCTTATGCAGCCAGCACCATACCTCTTTCAGTCTGGATCACAACTGGCCCTCCATTTAATACATGTTCACAGCTTGCACTTCTCTTGCTTTTGACTCTGTTAAGAGTCTTTGGTCAAAAATTCCATGTCTGTGAACTCAAATCACTGGAACCTGCCTCTAAAATGCTCCCAGTTGCTTTGTTCATGAATGACTTACATCATTGATGTCATTGGGTATTTCACCAGTTTCCTGAGTTGCTCTCTAAACCTTGACTGAGTAGCCACATAAATAAAGGTATTTGTACAGCAACTTAAATTCCGCAGCATAAAGCCGACACGTTGAAATGTGAATTCTGAGTTGTTGTAATCCCTTGTATTTGCACCAGTTGTGTTATAATATAAGAAATGAACGACATACACCAACCACAGAAGGATGAAGCTGCCAGATACGCTGAAAAGCAAAATCATCGATTTCTTTCTGCTCTTCATCTCTGGGTCAATATGATTCTGTGCTTTTCTTCCACCCGTTAGTCTTTTACGAACACGACTGGCCACCAGGATGTGTCGGACAGTCAAAACATTGAGCAACAGAATTACAGTGAAAGGTAGCAATGGATTCATAATCTTGTCAAACCAATCAAATCCTATCCACCCCGGGTCAGTATGAAAGTTTGGTTTTATATAACAGAGCCATGGGATATTGTTGATTACCTCACCAGCTTCAAGTGTAAAGTAAAGGGGGACACTTTTTAAACAGAACAGAATACAAGATATTGATAAAACCAACAGGGTTACTTTCTCAGTGCAGTACTTTGTTTTCAGTTTTTGGCAACAAATGGCGACAAACCGATCAAAGGAGAAAGTGACGGTGAACCAAACAGAACAGTCAGTTGCTGCACATCTCAGGACATTTATAACACTGCATACAGGTGTAATATATAGGAAAGATCCCGGGACATAATAATAAAGTACGCGCCACAGCATGACCTCGGTGATGATGACGAGTAGGTCTGCAGATGCCATGGAAACTAGGTACCGAGAGGTGCAGGTGCAGAGGCCACACTTACCCTGGGACAGAATGACAATCGCCAGTAAATTAACTGTTAAAAAAAAGTGAGAGGAGACAAAACACAATTATAATTTATTTGTCAGTGCACTCTGTATCTGACTCAAAGAGGAGGGATGGAAATTCAGCATGTTATAAAAGATAGAATAGATTTCAAAACGATAAATAAAACAAAATATTCAGTCCTAAGTGCAATGTGCTAAGAACCCACCATCATCTCCATTTAAAACTGCCATGATACGGATTATAACAAGCAGTGTTCGTGAAGTAAACCATCCAAAATTCCTGACTTCAAGGAACAGGCTTCAAATGCATCAGACTCTCAGTGAGATCAAACTCATGCCCTGAATGGATAAGGACCCTGTGAGATGATTGGAACTAACTCAGAACCTAATCTATTCCAGGATTATACCTATCCCATCAACAGTTTAGATACCATCAAGATCCGAATCTTCCTGGTTTTTGGAGTGACTATATTCAGTTTGTTACAATTTTGTACAAGTTGAGATTCTGCTTTCCCTTGCAGTGGACGTTTATCTTGAATCCGAATTCAGAATCCATACACGTTGCTGATGTTAACCAGGACTACCCCCGATGTGTCCATACTCTCTCCAGATTCCATACATTGAAACATAGAAATCTAGCAATTAGAAGTGAGAGTTCGCAACTCAACCCTTTGAGCTAACTCCACCATTTAACATGATCATGGGTGATCTTATCCTGGTCTCAACTCCCCTTTCATCCTGTCCCCTATAGTCCTCTATCCCATTTCTCACAGGAAACTGACTATTTCCTTCTGGAGGTTGTTGATTGATTCTGATTCCAACACACTCTGGGGCAATGAGCTCCACGGATTCACAACTCTCTGGGAGAAGTGCTTTCTGCTCAGTTTTGAACCAAACTCCCCTCATTCAATATCTATGACCTTCTGTTCAAGACTATCCCACAAGTGGAAAGCATCTGTTCAACACCCACCTTATCAAACCCCATCAGCATCTTCTATACTCCAATCAGACTCCCATCATTTTTTTGAACTCCTGTGACTATAAGCCCTAACTGTTTAACTGTTTATCATCTGACGGCTCTTTATCTCCTGTAATCAACGTTGTGGACCTCCTCTCAGCTGCCTCCTGTGCCAGCAAATCCTTCCTCAAGTAAGGAGAACAAAACTGGACACTGTACTCCTAGTGTAGTCTCACAAATGCCTTATACAGTAGCAACATCACTTCTTTACTTTAATAATCCAGTCTTTTTTGAATAAATGCCAGGTTTCCATTTGCCTTCCTTATAATCAGCTGCACCTGCACACATCCTGTGATTCATGCACAAAGATGCTCAGATCCCTCTACACTAACGCACTTTGAATCTGCTTCTTATTTAAATAATAATTTGTTCTTATCTTTTCCAGTTGCAATGGACAATTTCCCACTTATCCACATTAAAGTCTCTCTGCAAAGTTTGGCCTACTCTTGAGACAAACAATATTCATCTGTAAACTCTTCGTCAACTCATCACAGTCTGCTTACGAGTTTCACACAAGTTTCAATGAACTATGCATGTGAACCCTGAGTTCTGAGTGTTCTACAACACTTTCTAGGGCCCTAAATATCAGTCTCGGTTTTGGATATATTTAATTTTGGAACATTTGCCGTAGAGAATTTCAAGAATTTACTTGCCTTTGAATAAAGAAATTTCACCTCACCAATCCTACACCAGTGACCCTTTGCATCGAGAATATGTTGCTATGCTTTGGATTTTCCTGTCAGGGAAATAACCTCTGTTATTCTGTTGACTTCCTTCTGGATCTTACATGTTTCAAGAAGAAATAAAATTAGAATATCTTTTCTTGTCAGATGTATTGATCACTCATTCTCGTAAACTTGAATTATGGCCTCTTATATGAAGGATCATTTCATCACAAGAATCAAACTAATGAACCAAAGTGGTTCCTCCAGGTTAACTGGTTTATAGTGCACTTGTTTTCTCATTTTCTCCTTCTTTCAATTGCGGCGCTACAACTGGCAACTTCCAGTTTCCAAGGGCTATTCTGAAATCTGTGGAAATCTTGAAATTCTGAGATAACATGTCCATTACCTTTTGCAGAAGACAGACTGGAGAACATAGAACATTACAGCACAATACAGGCCCTTCGTCCCAAGATGTTGTACCGCACCTTTACCCTAAGCCGAAGGTCTATCTAATCTCCACCCCTACCTTATATTATCATCCATATGCCTATCTAGTAGCGGCTTAAATGCCTCTAATGAGGCTGACTCCATTACCCCCTCCGGCAATGCAATCAACGCCCCCAACTAATTTCTGAGTAAAGAACCTACCTCTGAAGTCTCCCCTGTATCTACCTCCACTCACTTTAAAACTATGCCTCCTCATAATAGCTACCTCCACCCTAGGAAAACGTGTCTGGCTGTCCACTCTATCTATACGTCTGATCATTTTGTACACCCCTATCAAGTCACCTCTCATCCTTCGTTGTTCTAAAGAGAGAAGTCCGAGCTCTCTCAACCTTTCCTCATAAGATCTTCCCTCCATTCCAGGCAATATTCTGGTAAATCTCCTCTGCAACTTTTCCAATGCTTCCACATCTTTCCTGAAAGGAGGCGACCGGAACTGGACACAATACTCCAGATGTAGCCAAACTAGACTTTTGAACTGCTGGAGCATAACTTCACCGCTCTTGAACTCGATCCCTCTATTAATGAAAGCTGACACACCATACACCTTCTTAACAACTCTGTCCACCTGGGTGGGAGCTTTCAGGAAACCTTGGACTTGAACCCCAAGATCCCTCTGCTCCTCTACACTGCCAAGAATCTTTCCATTAACCCTGTATTCTGCTTTCAAATTTGTCCTTCCAAAATGAATCATTTCACACTTCTCAGGATTAAACTCCATCTGCCATTTCTCAGCCCAGCTCTGTATCCTATCAATGCCCCTTTGTACCTAGAACAGACCTCCGCATGCTCCACAACTCAACTCACCCTCATAAGGTCTGCAAGCTTACTAATCAACCCTTTCACTCCTACATCCAAATCATTTCCAAAAATCATGAATAGAAGAGGATTCAGAACAGATCCTTGTGGTACACCATCCATAACTGAGCACCATGTTGAATATTTTCTGTCTACTATCACCCTTTGTCTTCTAAAGGTCAGTCAATTCTGAATCCAATCTGCCACATTTCCCCCTATCCCATGCCTCCTTATTTTAACTGTATGAGCGCACCATGGGGAACCTTATCAGACACCTTACTAAAGTCCTGCTTTGTTAGTGGGTACATCCACATATTGAAAAAGAAAATTTTCTTGTACACTCTTACCAAATTCCTCACTACCCAAGGCCTTAAGAGTATGGTAGTTGCAGCCTATGTTTGGAAAGTTGAAATCTCCTGCCACTGCCACCGTATTGTTATTACAGATAACTGAGATCTCCTGACAAATTTACTTTTCAATTTATTTCCAACAATTGGTGGGTCTGGAGTACAATTAGGCAATCTTACCTTTCTTATTTCTTAGTTGCATTCAAATAACTTTGCTGGATGTGCTCCCCAGAATATCCTTCCCACATATAGCTGTAATGTTATCCCTAAACAAAAATGCTACTCTACCCCTCCATTGCCCCCGCTTTCTATCCTTCCTATAACATCTACGGGGCCAGGATGGACTAGTTTGGGCTAACGGGCCTGTCTCGGTGCTGAGGGATTCTATGACTATATATCTCCATGTGAATCCTTCTCCCATACACCAGCTCCTTGCCACACAATCATTTGCTCTATCCACCTATTTCTACTCTCACTCACTCTTGGCATCGGTAGTAATTCAGATATTGCTCCCTTCAAGGACCTGCTTTTCAACCTTCTGCCCGTTTCAAAGAACAAAGAACAAAGAAATTTACAGTACACGAGCAGGGTCTTCAGCACTCCAAGCCTGCACCGATCGAGATCCTCTGTCTGAACCTGTCACCTAGTTTCTAAAGGTCTGTATCCCTTTACTCCCTGCCCATCCATGTACCTGTCCAGATACATCTTAAAAGACACTAATGTGTCTGCGTCTACCACCTCCGCTGGCAACGCATTCCAGGCACCCACGACCCTCTGCGTAAAGGACTTTCCTCACATATCTCCCATAAAATTTCCTCCTCTCACTTTGAACTTTTGACCCCAAGTCATTGAGTCCCGCACTCTGGGAAAAAGCATCTTGCTGTCAACCTTGTCTGTACCGCTCATGATTTTGTAGACCTCAATCAGGTCCTGCTTCAATCTCCGTCTTTCTAATTAAAATAATCCTAATCTCCTCAACCTTTCTTCATAGCTAGCGCCCTCCACACCAGGCAACATCCTGGTGAACCTCCTCTGCACCCTCTCCAAAGCATCCACATCCTTTTGGTAAAGTGGTGACCAGAACTGTATGCAGTGCTGTAAATATGGATGAACCAAAGTCGTAAAATGCAACTGTAAAATGACCTGCCAACTCTTGTACTCAATACCCCGTCCGATGAAGGATAGCATGCAGTATGCTTTCTTGACCACCCTATTGACCTGTGTTGCCATCTTCGGGAAAAATGGACCTGAACACCCAGATCTCTCTGTACATCAATTTTCACCAGGACTTTTCCATACACTGTATAGTTTGCTCTTCAATTAGATCTTCCAAAATGCACACCTTGTTTTTGCCTGGATTGAACTCCATCTGCTATTTATCTGCCCAACTCTCCAATTTATCTATATTCTGCTGTAATCTCTGACAGCCCCCTTCACTATCTGCTACTTCACCAATCTTTGTGTCATCTGCAAACTTCCTAATCAGACAATCTGTACCTTCCTCCAAACCATTTACATATATCACAACCAACAGTGGTCCCAGCACAGATGCCTGTGAAACACCGCTGGTCACAGGTCTCCACTTTGAGAAACCCCCTTCCACTACTACTCTTTGTCTTCTGGTGCCGAGCCAGTTTTTTTATCCATCTTGCTGGAACGCCCTGGACACCATGCAACTTCACTTTCTCCATCAGTCTGTACAGTTTCCTATATTCTCTCATCAGAACCTCGGCCTTTTCTATTCCTATATTATTGGTTCTAGTCAGTCAAATGAGCTCCAATTGGACTCTCCCTTTTGAGAATTTTTAGCACCCTTTCTGAGACATCCTGAATTTTGGCACCAGAGAGACAACATCCCATTCTGATGTCTCACAATCGAGTGCAGACATGTCTGTCTGTATCTCTGACTAGAAAGTCTTCGATGACACTCCATCACTTGGAAACTGACATAACTTCATTACACTAGAGTCAGTCTCCATAGCAGAAACCTGGCTGTTGGTGCTACATTCCTCTGAAAGTCCATCACCCTCAACATTTTCCAAAACGGTACACTGGTTTATCATGGGGACAGGCACAGGGGACTCTGCATTTCCTGCTTACCGAAACTAAACTGCAGAGGCAGTCAGCTGTGGAAGTTTAATCAAGACATAAACTCAATAAAGACGTAAGTAAGATTCCTGTAGATTTGCAAAAAAACGCAAAATTACTCTGTAAAAGAAGCAATTAGTTCTTCCCTTGCTGTGAACAGTTCTGCAGTTAGCTGTGAATTTCACTCTTTGTTTTTTTTTCTTCGAGACTGATTTCCAACATCCTGAGATACTTGAAAGTGAAGACAGAGGCAGTCAGCTGGGGAGGTTCATGGCCTGGTCAGTCAGCACTGCAGGTTCACGGCTCCTTTTTTCACCTCCCATCTGGTAAGTCCTCACTCAATTCCTTCCATTTTAGAAGGATCTTTGTTTTGATTTTTTTATGGAGCTTTGAAATAATGCAATAATGCAAAATAGAGCAGCAATTACTGAGCTAAGAAGTCAAGGAAATCAGCTCCAACACTGAAAAAACACCTCATGAAATAAATATTACATACTGACATATCCATTTTACTGTCAAAATAAAAATCAAAGGAACTGCAGATGCTGACAATCAGGAACAAAAACAAAGTTGCTGGAAAAGAACTGTGGAAGGGTCGCTGGACACAAAACGTTAACTCTGCAGATCATTTATATTAATTGTAAATCGGTGAGGTGTGAGGGCTGAACGCTGTGGCACCCAAATGGTTTGCCACCCATTTATCATGGTCCTTTGATTTCTGTCAGACACCTAAGCATCCCAGTTAGTCATCTATTTGGCACCTTGTCAAATGCCTTCTAGAAGTCTAGATATATCACATCCTCAAGGTCTCCAATGTCCACCTTGTTGGTGACTTCCTCAAAGAACTCCAGCAAGTTTGTCAAGCACAATTTTCCTTTAATGAAACAATGCTGACACTGGTGAATTGAGTTGCACTGAGTTTCAGTTTGGCAGTTCACACCTTCATGCACTGGCTGTAAATACATTCCAAGATATCACAGTTCCATTTACTTGGGAATGCAGCTTACGAACAATATCCTATGGTGTTTCAGACTTGACACTCCCCATTCACCAAAAATATGATGAAATGGCAGGTTAGGAGATCTTTCTGGGTTGATGGCTCAGGCAGTCCATTGACCTCCTTCATTCCGATCCCTGCTCCGTGGTTTGATACCACACAATAGGATAAGAAGGTCTTCTTGCAATTAGGAAGCTTGGTGCCCTGGATGCCTTCTACTGCTTCCTTTAGTCAGAATATGTAGCATGATGGAACCTCAGCGACCATAGTGGATTTTCAACACCTCACCGATAAGAAATGTCATGTCTTTCTCTCACTCTCTCTCTCTCTCTCTCTTTCTCCCCTACTGTGTGTATATTTATCATCTCGAATTACACAGCAATGGCACCTCCATTCCCTCCATCTCCTGTGGTCATTTTTTAAACCATCCTAGTTCAGATGTTTGCTCACGTATCCTCCAACCCAAATTGAAGGTAAACCTGCAGAACAGGTGAACAAACATGTGCAACATGTGTTTAAAACTCTGAAGTTATTTTCTAAACTTCTTTCTGAATGACTGTAATTGCTCAGCAGTAGCATGTCAGCAAAGGCATAAATCTTGAAATTTCCTCAAATATGGTACAGTTAGGAGACTTGTTAAAAACATCTGAGACTTTGTCAAAGAGAAACAGAGATTCTTCCCAACCATGCATAAGGATTAAACGATTTGCGTTTGTAATTTTTCCAACTGTAATAAAGACAGATAGTGGGACATAGAAGTAAGCAAGGTGAACGTCAGTGATCAGATGGGGTGCAAAAGAGACTCATCATGTCGCAAGAAGATTAATTTTTAGCATTTGCATCTGAAAGAATAAGTGCATTCTCACATCTGAACGGCTGGAATTGGGGCCATATGGGAAAACAGGTAAATGGTGGAATTGTTAAATCATACAGCTATATCGTGCAGATGAGGCCTTTCAGCCCATTGATTCTGTACCACCAAATTGCATTATTACCTGCTTTCATCTTACTTTTTCACACTGGACTGATAGCTTTGAATGTTATGACATTTGTTCAAGAACTTTTTAAAAGTGGTCAAGTTACCACCTCAACTATTCTCCTACTCAGTGCATTCCAGATTCCCACCACCTCGAGGTGTAAAATACTTTACTTCAGGTCCCTTCTAAACCTCCTGCCTTTCAATTTAACAGCATGCCCCCTTGTTATTGACCTTTAGACTAAGAGCAACAGCTGTTGTCCATTCACATTGTTCATCACTCTCATAATCTTATCCACCTCTATCAGGGTCCCCCCTCAACTTTGCCTGCTCAAACAAATAATTAGATTAGATTCCCTACAGTGTGGAAACAGGCCCTTTGGCCCAACAAGTTCACACTGCCCCTTGAAGCATCCCACCCAGACCCATCCCCCTATAGCCCACACACCCCTGAACACTACGGACAATTTAGCATGGCCGATTCCGATTCACCTCGCCTGCACATCTTTGGACTATTGGAGGAAACCAGAGCATCCCGAGGAAACCCATGCAGACACAAGGAGAATGTGAAAATTCTGCACAGACAGTCGCCTGAGGCTGGAATCGAACCCGGATCCCTGGTGATGTGAGGCTGTAGTGCTAACCACTGAGCCACCATGCCACCCTAATGTCTTCGCATTCCAGTCAGTTTTTATAGATAAAATGCTCCATCCCAAGCAACATCATGGAGAAGCTTCTGTGCACCCCTGACATTGCAATAATGTCCTTCCTGTAGTGTTGACCAGAACTGCACATAGTACCCCAGCTGTGGCCTAAACAAAGTTCTGTATAGCTCCAAGATGATTTCCCTGCTCTTATAATCTATGCCACCACTGATGAAGGCAAGTTTTCTGTGTACCTTCTTAGCTAACCCATTGACTTGTCCTGCCACTTTCAGAGATCTTTGACAATCACCTCAAGATCCTATTGTTCTTCTGAGCTTCCTTCTGTCCCAGCATTCACTCTGTGCTCCTTTGTCATGTCCCTTGTTCTAAAGTGAATTGCTTCAGGGTTTGGAAGCCTTGCCCATATGGTTTTACATCCTATCTGACCAATCTGTATACATTTTCCTGTAATCTTCCTCCTAACTGTCAGTCACTATGTCATTGCTTATTAAGCTTGCTTATTGTCCTCCAACATTCTCATTTTCATGAATCCTGATTATCACAAATAATAAGGAAACCAACAATGATCATATGCTATGCACTGCAAACCAGACTCCAGTCTGACAAACAGTTGTCTACCACACTCTGGCTCCTGTCACTAAGGCAATGTTGACTGTAACTTGCCACTTTACCCTGTATCCCATGAGCTTTTCCTTCTTACCCCGTTTGCAATGTGAGACTTTGTCAAAAGCATTGATCTGCACCAACCACCCTACCCTCATCTACACATTTGGTCACCTCCTGTAATATTTCACTAGATTAGTTATGCATGACCTCTGCCTGAAGAACCATGCTGACTATCCCTGAACAAACCTTTCCTTTCTAAATGGAAATGATTTTACTCCGACATTAACTTCTCCTCAGGTCTCAAGTTCTGACTAGTCTATCTCAATGACTCTACTTGTAAATTGCATGAGATTCTCTCGAGTCCTCTAACATCTACTCTGTGGACAAAGACAATTTGTAAATTTGGGTTAGGGTTCTTGTGTAATTTCAACCCTAATCTTCCCCAACAGCCTGATACAATGAATCTAAATCTACCAAAACTCCAATACTTCATTGCTACTTATGCCAATCTGCTCAAGAAATTCACATTCTGTCTTCTCAAATTCTGTATATTCATCTGAATGAAGACAGATTAAAGTATTTATTTAATACTCTACCAATGTCCTCTGAGATTCACGCATAGACTGCCCCCTTGGCAGCCCAGACATTTCCATTGGGAGATGTTCCCAGAAATAACTTTACTCAAATTGTTTCCCTTCACTAAGTTTGGTTTTAACAGTGAATGTGTTTCTCCTCAAGACAATAAACAGCCCCGAATCTCCCCTTGGTTATTTTTTTTTTCCTTTATATACTTGTACAACATCTTAGGCTTCACCCTAATCTTGCCTACCAGTTGTTTTCTCATAATCTTCCCAGAGGGTAATGACCAGAATTGCACACAGTACCCCAGCTGTGGCCTAATCTAAGTTCTGCACAACTGCACCATGACCTCCTTGCCCTTATATTCAATGCCACAGCTGATAATGGCAAGTTTCCATGTGTCTTCTTAGTTAACCAATTAGCCTGCCCTGCCATTTTCAGGGATCTATGAACAAGCACCCCAAGTTCTCGTTGCTCTTCTGAGCTTCCATCTAATCCCAGCATTCACTCTGTGTTCCCTTGTATTATCACTTGTTCAAAAGTGCAGTGCTTCAGGTTTTGGAAGCCTTTGTCATGTTTACATTCCACCTGCTTTTGTTCTGTCCATTTCGACCAATCTGTTTACATCTTCCTGTAATTTAGCATCTTCCTCCTCACTGTCAATCACCAGGTCAATGCTCATATCATCTGTAAACTTACTTAACTGACTCCAACAATCTGATTTTCATAAGTTCTGAATATCACAAACAATAAGGAACCCAACAATGATCCTGTTATACACCACTGGGTTCCAGTCACACAAACAGTCCTCTAACAGACTCTGACTCCTGTCACTAAGGCAGTGTTGAATCTATCTTGCCAATTTACCATGAATCCCAGTTTCCCACGTGGAATCTTGTCAAAAGCATTGATCTGCATCAACCACCCTACTCTTGGTCACCTCCTTAAATATTTCACGCGATTTGTTAGGCATGCCCTCTGTCTGAAGGAGCCTTGCTGACTATCCCTGCTCAAACTTCACCTTTATAAAGTGAAGTTGTTTCTCCTTCATTATTTTCTCCTGTAGTTCCCCTAATATTGATCACTGGTCTCTAGTTCACACTTGTCTATCTCCATAACCCTACTTGTAAACAGTATTAAATTCCCTTCAGTCCTCTCGCATCTTCCTTGTGACAGGGACAATATGTAAAACTGGTAATTTCAGTTCTGATTCCCGAAACAGCCTGTGGTACAACCAATCCATAGCTGGAGATTCTAAATCTACCAAAACCTCTAATAATTCTTCACTTCTAATGTCAATCTGCTCAAGAATTTCACAATTCAGCTTCTCAAATTCTATATATTCATCTTCTTTCACCTGATTAAAGTATTGATTATTTAAGACAGATTAAAGTACTCATTTAATACTCTACCAATGTCCTGTGATCTTCACGCATTGATTGCTCCTTTGGTCCAGAATGCACCCAAGTCGTCACATGGTTATTGCTTTCTCCTTGATGTACGGGTACAACATTTGAGGCTTCTCCCTAATCTTGCCCACCTGTTGTTTTCTCATACCACCTCTTTGCTGTCCTAATTGCTTTCTTTGGTCTGTCTCACACTTCTTATACTCCTCACGGGCCAATGTTGTTTTGCTTCCTCTGTACATGTTATACATTCATTCCTTTCTATCTAGCCCTGAAAATTCTTCAATATCTGTTGTTCTCTAGGCTTATTGTTCTTACATTTTACCCAGAAGGGAATGTGTTGGATCCATTGCTTGACACTCCCAGAAATACATAGTCAGTCACTGTGGTCAGAGCTGCTCCAGTTGGCTGACTTGCCATCAGCTCAGACATTTCCAGTGGGAGACATTCCCAGAATTAACTTTACTCAAATTGTTTCCCTTCGCTAAGGTCGGTTTTAACAGTGAATGTGTTTCTCCTCAAGACAATAAACTGATGTGAGAACATATGATAGAAATACACAAAATTTGTTCGGAAATGAGATAACTTAAGATAATAACCTCTTTAATTCAGTTCAATTGAACCAATAATACACTGTCACAGATTGGATATAAAGGTGCTTAGCAGATTCCTATGTGACACATTCAAGGACAAAGTAACACAACAATCAGTTCAGGTACAAGCTTATGCGATTCAATTGTAATATCTACTTACCAGGAACACCAATAACAACTAGGATCAGGTAGTATATTTTTATAAGGCTATCAATTGGATAGTGCATTTTTTTGATGGAAGTGATCTCTCAGTTTGAGAAGTAGGCAGTCAATTTGCATCGAACCTTGTGTGATTGCATGAGATGTTATTGTGTTTATATGCTGTGGGAGCTCCATGGGAATATTGTGGTTGCAGCAACTCTCAATGTATTATTTCAAATTAGACACAAATTAGTGAAGCAGTTAATTCTCTGCTGATTGGGTATATCTGGTAACGCAGTTCACTTGGATAATGCAGTTCACAATTAATTAAGCATCTTCAACATGATCAACAGATACCCAGATTAAGCTTATTTTTTTCAGCAATTTCATTCTCTCAACTTTAAACACTGTATCATTAAGTTTCACATGAGAGAGTGCCTCTGCCCTGATGGTTCTAATCCAATCTCAGATGAGGCTGTCCCCTTTCCTGATGGTTAGGTGATAACAGTGGGCCACTGAGATCATATTTGCGATATTAAACTAGTGTAACACATGAAATTATTTCCAAGCCACAGGCTGATACAACACTTCAATCTGATACTGTGACACAAGCTAATGCAATGTTTGAAATATATGTAACACCTCAATAATAAATCTCATCAATACAGTCTTGCAACAGACAAAGAGAATACAATTTATGTGGTTTTTACAACTGATGTTGTTGTCCTGATCTGGTACAGTTCATCTAATTGATGAAGACATGTCAACATATAGCAGTACTCAGATACCATTCTTTCCCGAATCCCGATGGATCAGTTAATTGTATCTTCTTCAGTCATTTCACCTTCCATCCCACTCTCTATCAGAAAATATTGCTAATCGATCCATTAATTCGCTGTTGACTTCACATCAGATCCAGTGGCAGGGTGTGCTCGGGTGAGGGTGGTATGTGATAATCAGCAGAAGTTCCCTTGTCCATGTTTCACCTGATGCCAGGCAACTTCATTGGCTCCAGAGATATTTGTGAACACTCCCAGAGTATCTGTCTCCCACTACGCTGCCACCTGATGTTGGGATTTCCTGCCAACAGAAAAGGACATACTCAAGGATGGTGATGTGAAGTTGGTGTCTGAGACATTTTGAGTGAAATTTTTAGAGTGTGGAAGATGTTATATGGTAGGGGAGACAAGAATGATTGAAGCAAACATTGATATTAAAAATCAAAATGTTGGTGCAGAGAAAATAAGGGCTTGAAGCAATTAGGACTGAAATACAACATAAAAGTGGAAGAAATATCAAAAAGAGATGGCTTGAAATATTATATGTGATTGTATGGAGTATTCTGATTCAGTTTGGTCCATCAACAGTACAAATAATTGGACATGGATTTACTGATTGTCATGATTCATAAAAATAATTACCGGATGTAGGCAGCTGGCTACTTGTAAGTAATTTTCTGATAGTTTGAGTTCATGAAGAAGCAGCTGTATACATATGCTGCATTCATAAATTAGATGCAGTAAGTACACAACCATGCCAATTTTAGATTGTTCCCTGTTACCAGAGGAGAAACAGTCTGCTGCTATACTTCGGTCTCATTAAAGTTTTTGGAGCATTGTTTTCTTTCGCCGGGATGTGTGCGTGAACTCCTCCCTCAGTCTTCCTTCTCTTTGCCTGGTCAGTCTTCCACCAGCATTGTGATGCCTGATGAATGAAGACTGATGTCTCAGGACATTCCCACGAGAACTGTTGCCTGCAGGTCTACTTGATGAGAAATTCCCTCAAAGGAAACTCCCTTTGTTCCTCAGTCTATACTTTTCTTTGTGTCTGCACAGGTCGTCCAGTCTGTATTTGACCCAGTCCCAACTACGGAATCTGAGTCCTTAAATTTCTTGTCCGTGCATGGATTTTCCAGCACAATTTGTCTTTTGTAACTTCCTGGGCCCTAATGTAGTTGTTCCAGTGCAGAATTGACCCAGTCCCTGCAGCCTTTGACTTTCACCTTATATCCTGAGTCCGCCTCTTTGAGCCTGGCATTCATTGTTCATATTTCTAGGGGCAGGTTATTTTGTTCAAGTCAATTTTCTGAATCATTTGAGCCAAATTTCACAAAGCAGTTATTCATGATGTTGGATGACCAACACTGCCTTGACTGCCTTCATCTGAGCGTTAGTTTACCCTTCTTTCTAAGAGCAAGCACTTCTTATTTTTGAAAACATCTCTTTGTTGGGAGGATATGTTTTGCACCAGGTGATTTCTTGCTGGTGGCTGAATAGGCATCATGATGTCTGAAAGAACGTCTGAAAACAGAAAGAAATGTGGAATAATTGAAGTGTTTTTACTCACTTACATAATGCATGTCATGTGCATGTTGCAAATAAGATGCAGAGATATTTATCACAAATGACAAATTCATTTATTTTCCCAAAAATGATACATGATACATCTCTTCCAAACCACCTTCGTTCGAGAGTGAAACGATGGGACACATCCTCGATCCAACGGCTGATTTGGGGTAAACTAGCCACACAGCGATTAGTTTTAGACTTATGTTCTCGAAAGGCAGGGTTCCAGGAAAAGCAACTGCAGCATGAAAGCAGGACTACGCGCTGCAGATGTGGGCTCGGTGCGAGACCTGTCTGTGCGATAGCACTTTGGGGAAGATTGATAACATGCCATCTGAACTGAAAAGCTCCAACTTGTAATAAACTCCATTAGAAACCATCCTGCTCATGCACTTGATGTCCTGCATAACCATCAATACAAACCAAAACCCCTTAACCCTGGAGCATTCCTGTACCTTATACACCACCCCTCATATCTCCAATGCATCTATAATCGAGCTTCTCATAGAACACAGAAAATAGAACATTACAGCACAGTACAGGCCCTTCGGCCCTCGATGTTGTGCCGACCTGTCATATCGATCTGAAGCCCATCTAACCTACACTATTCCATGTACGTCCATGTGCTTATCCAATTACGACTTAAATGTACCTAAAGTTGGCGAATCTACTACCATTGCAGGCAAAGCGTTCCATTCCCTTACTACTCTCTGAGTAAAGAAACTACCTCTGACATCTGTCCTATATCTTTCACCCCTCAATTTAAAGCTATGCCCCCTCGTGCTCGCCATCACCATCTCAGGAAAAGGGGTCTCCCTATCCACCCTATCTAACCCTCTGATTATTTTATATGTTCTAGACCCACTCCTGCAAAGATGAGAATTTCTACCCCCATAGAAAGCCTTCCAATCTCGAGCCACTTCTGCCATTGTCACTGCTGCGACGAAAACCTGGGTCCCTGTTTCTTGTGGTGCAGAAAATGGTTTCTCCTTCATTTACCAAACCTGAAGCCAGAGTGCCAAACGCCATGTCAAGCTGCAGTGTTCAAATGAAAACAGTGCACTAATATCATTCTCCAAACAAAGCAAACCTATCAGTGAGGATTCGCATCCAAGCTACCAGGACTCTGGAAATCAAATAGGGCAACTCCCTGAGAAAAAGAACTGCATGATGTTCACTTGTTAAACTGCAGTGATATATCAGTGAATGCTGGTATTGAAAGTAGGGACACCGTACAGAACAACAGAGAGGGACATGTCCCAAAAGATTAACTTGATAGACATCATCTCTGAGTAATAGATGTGTAGTCAGGGAAAGTGAACCCATTCAGGATGATTAGTATTTACCTTCTAGCCATTGTTTAAATTTTAAATCAAGCTTTGATTCTGATTGGTCAAAGCATCGCCCTGCAGGAATAAAATATACAGAAGGGCTGTGGAGTGACTGGAACCAGTTGGATTATGTTGACTCTGAGATCTTTGACTGCGGCTGTTTACCCAGGCCAATTAGAAAAGCCCTGGCTGACGTTTATAACGAGGAAATGCTGCATGTTTGACTGGCTGTCAGAGGGAAGGGCCATGGCTTTGGGGGTGGCCAGTGGTGCTATCTGCCCTTTTTCAGTAGCTACGTCTATGTCTCACTGACCCTGAAGAAGGAGTACATGGTGTGCACGAGCACTCTCTGTACCTTTCAGGAGAGGTGGGCACTGCAGGGCATGGAGTTCTTTATTTCCCCCATAAACTCTATTTTGATTTGATCCCTGCGTAAGCCTTACTTTTTTTTCTCACATAGCCGAGGGGCTCTGCTTGATATGATGCTTTTGTCACATGGATGTTTTTCCTGGTGGTGGTATGTGATTGAAGTTATTTGCACAAGTGGTGGTTTTTTACTAAAAAAAAATTGATATCACCAGGCGATTCAGACTCTTCTCAGTTCAGGAGACTGACATCGAGCTGGCTGCCCGCAGCCAGTGTAAAATGCAGAAGTAAGTAAACGGTGACTTGTTGACTGGATATCAGCCTTTGTGCAGTTACTTCAGTCTGCTGCCTCCTTTTGTTGAGATACACTTGCATAGCGTATGTAAGTGTCCTTTCTGTATTCAAAGAACAAGGTCCTTTCCAAACTTAATGTTGAAATAGGAGCACATTAAATCACTTTGCATGTTAATGACGACTCTGATCTCTGTGTTAACAGCTGTATGAAACAGAATCCACTTGCCCACCAATGGGCACACTGCTCTCACATAGTATTAATATTGGTCTCGGACTCACATTGATCGTGATATTCTTGTTAATTATATTAGAATGTAATGTGCACAGCTGCAAATGCCAAACTTACGTTGGACATTGTAGGCTGCAGTTTGCTCTCTCCAATACTATGCCTACAGATATGTTGGTTTCTCTCTTTTTTAGCAGAATGAGATTAAAAATATTTTGCTCAAGGGCTGTGGAATGAGCAAAGACCAAGAGATTTCACAGCAATGTAACAATACCTCCCATCTAATTTGTTTATAGCAGTTCTACTCATCACAGAAAATGTGGTAGATACATGATCTTGACAGATGAAGCTCCCATTTCCTGTATTCTATCCCTCTTCTGTAAATCAAAATGAGTGGTTTCTGGGGACTAACTGGTTACACTGGTAGTTCTGTTGTTAAAAAAAAGCATTAAATGGGATGTCGACACTCAGATGTGCTTTTGTTTGACTGTAAGCTTTGAAGGAAACTGCAATTTCTTTTTGGGAGCTTGGTGTAACCTCAGCTGCAATATTGTGTGCTGCTTTGGTCTCCCTCACTGAGGAAAGATGGGCTTACCATCGATGGATTGCACCATGGGTATACAAGGCTGATACCTGAGATGGCAGAACTGACCTAGGAGAAGCTAATGATCCTGCATTGACGAGCGTTTAAAAGGATGGATGGGGATCTGATTGAAATGTTTAAAATTTTAGTAGGGGTCGACAGAATCACTGCAGGGATGATGTTCCCTTGGTTTGGAAGTCTAGAACCAGGGTCACATTCTCAGAATACTGAGAAGAAGAAACATTTTTTTTTCACTCAATGAGCAGCAGATCTTTGGAATTCTCTACAACAGAAGACAATGGAGATCAAGAGGCTGAATATATTCAAGAAAACGTTTGATAAAGTTTCACACTATTAACTGCCCTCTGAAATGGTTCAGTTAGGTTGTCGACTTGCTTGCTGAACCGATGGGTTTGATTGCAAAATTTTCATCACCCTGCTAGGTCACACTGTCAGGGCAGTTCCGGTGAAGTGTTAGTGTTCTTTCCCACTTGTTATTTATAAACCTCAGTTTGCTGGGGCGGCTGGCGTCACTTCTGGTTCTATTTATCAGTGATTTGCATATTGCACCCAGTTCAATGTGTTTGTTGACAGAGTTCCAGTTGGACAATCCACCTTCACCTCTGCAACAGACCACAGCAGGAAGTCACAATGTGATCGGACACACTAGTCACTCTACCGTACATCAGAGACATATCAGAGATGACCACAAGGCTACTCTGAACCCTTGGCATTAGGGCAGCTCACAAACAAACAACCACCCTGCGACAGCTACTGACGATCATTGAGGATCCCATACACACAACCAATAAAACTAACGTAATATACAAAATACCATGCAAGGACTGTAAGAAACACTATATAAATCAGACTGGAAGAAAACCAACAATACACATACATGAACACCAACTTGCCACCAAGAGACATGACCAATTCTCACTGGTCTCAAGATATATGGATAAAGAAGGAATCAAATTTGACTGGGTTTATATATATAATAGCACAAGCCAGGGAATTCCTGGAGTCCCTGGCATTCCAACCAGAACTCCATCAACATAGACACTGAACTGTACCTGACAAACAAACCACTGACAAACAGAACCAGAAGTAATACTAACCATTCCTGCAAATCGAGGCATAGAAATAACAAGCAGGACGAACACCAGCATTTCACTGGAGGCACACTGATGACGTTACCGCGCAGGGTAGCGAAACCCATCGGCTAGGACGGAAATACTTCGGCTAGGATGGAAAGTCTACAACCTCATGCATAGCCCGAGTTACAAATCTTCTCAGAAACATTAAATGGTTCAGTTAACCTGTCAATTCAAAGGAAATTCAGGATGGGCAAAAGTTCTTGCCTTGAAAGTGACATCCCATTGAAGAAGAAAGATGTTGAGTAGCCCAATACAGTGTAGGCCCAAAAAGAAGAAGCCAATAGTTTAAATTGATGATTTATGTACAAGATTAACAGCTAAAATGCAATGAGCAGCTGAGTTAAACAAAAAAAAACTTATTTTGCCTTTTCAGATGAGGAGGATAGCTATATCAAGAGAGATTGAGGCTGAAGTCCTGATGTATCTCGGTCCAAGCAAAGGGGATGGGCTTTACAAATAGTGAAACAAAAACAGAATTTGCTGTTGAAGCTCAGCAGGTCTGGGAGTATCTGTTGGAAGAAAACACATTTAATATTTAATATTTCAAGATGGATGACTCTTCATCAAAACTGATAATGGCAAGTAGCAAGTGGTGTTTATGCTGAAGCTAAGGTTGGGGTGGTGTTAGGGTGCGAGCGTCAGGTTTGCTTTCGGAGACCCTCACAGACTTGATGCAATAACAAGACACTGACCTGTTTAGAAAAACATAAATCCTTTCTTACCAAGCAAGTACAAGCTGTGGAGAATCACTGTACTTAACCCGGCATAGAGTGCAGAGTCTCGTAAGTAATTCTCCCGAGCAGCGGACAGACCCTGCTTTTTATACTTTACAAAATACATGATACATAAAACAATTTCACATTTTACAATGACATGATACATGAAACAATTATTACAACAGACAAAGACAGGACACCAAACAATTATTACATCAAGAACGTAAAAGACCAGGATATAGTATAGATTGATAGTGAAGTGGCTGCTACTGGCAGGAGGCGATTTCAAGTTGTTATCGGGACAGATTGTGATTTTAAGTAGCCAGTGTGTCTGGCTAGAACAAAGTCAGCGCCCTGGCCCCTTTGTCAGCGACAGAAGTTACATGCTTCAGAAGTCTCACACCTTTACAAATGTTCCTTACTTAACATTATTATTAACATTAACATTAATTGAGACAGTTTAATTCTAATTTTATTCAGTCAGGAAGCTTAAGACAGTGTCTGCATACCGATGTGTGGGAAGATAAGGAGTTAGAAAAGTTTTACACTGAATTCCTAGCTGGGCAGGAAACTTCAGGGCAGAACCTGTATACCTGTATGTAGACAGATAAAAGACTTTAATTTATAGAAATATAGAAATCAATGGGATGTTATCCCATTAACATCTCATTCCCTCCTTTTATCATTTCATGATAACCTATAATGGGGCCGAGAAGGGAGATGCCAGCCTGTCAAACACAAATCTGCAACAAGGGGCTCAGGCATGCCATAAATGTACAGCAGGTAGCTGTGACATCTACTATAACAACTAACCCATGTAGCAAGTGTGAGTCCCAAGAACCGCCCATAAGCCATCCCAACAAACACTGTCCAGGCCGGGGTCCCTCACTGTGCTGTTCCAACTGCCCCTGTATGGCTTGGATAGCCTGGGCAATGTTATAGGACTCGTTGGTGACGTGGGTAATGCACTCGTCCCCTATAATAGCGCATACTCCTCCTTGCTGAGCCAGCCGATAGTCCACTGCATACCGGGTTTGCAGAGCATCGTGCCAAAGTTCAGCTAATTCTTGGTTGACTGCCTCCAATGCCGTCATTGTGCTGTTTCCCAGGGCGGTGAGTCCACATACAAGGTAATTTGGATTTTCTGTGGTCACCACCCCTGGGGAGCATCCCAAGCTGACAGTTCCCAGGAAGCCGTATTCTCAAGAAAGCACCCAAGGCAATCGGGTTCTGCCATGCAGCGCAAAACTCCCGGCTCAGGAAGCGTGTGACAATTCGCCGTCGAGTTTGTGCTTGTTAGGGACAAGGGACCGTGAGGGGCCCAAAGGTCCCAACAGCAAATAGCACCGGCAGAGTTGGAGTGGCAGTCGTGAAGGTCCTGTTAAGGAGGAAAACAAATCCCTTTTTAGCAGGTAACATACTCACGTATTTCTTGATAGCTATTCCAGGAGGACTGACTCTTATATGGATGGAAGTTTGCAGAGTTAAATGGGAAAAAAAACGTAGTCCATTTTTACATGGATGCTATTGTAATCCCCACAAGTCCACTGTATGCCCAGGGTCACAGTTATTGGGTTAGCTTCTAAGCAGGGGCAGTTCAACAATCCGCCTCTAGCGGTGAAATTTCTCTTTGTCCACCGATGGGGCCAGGAAACATTATGGGGGTGATTAGTGACGAGCGCATGTACAATAAGTCCCAGTTCCAGTAAAGCAAAACGGATAGCTGTTGGGATTTGTACAGTTAGCCCCTTCCATCTCATGCCTAGGTCTAGTGTCCACACAACCAGGAGCGCCATTAACTACCAGTTCCACACACTTACCCTGCACACCTCTCATCCAATTTCCCCTCTCCCCTCGGTAAGTTTTACTGGAATACTCTACTTCATAAAGCTGACTAGGGTCCCATCAGGTGTTGCCACAAATAATGCTTCTACAGACCGTGCCAGTGAGTAACATGCTGCCTGATCCCCGTGCAGCTGGATGTGTGTTCTATAAAACAGATTGTCCTGCTGGCCATGCACGGGCAGAATAACACTCAGCCCAATGGTTAATTGCAAGCTGATGAGGAAATCCATCATTTACAGTCCTTTCACTTTAAGAGCTGTCGGAGTCTGAAGAAGCACTTAGTATGGTCCTTTCCACCTTGGTCCAAGCTTGGGGGCGATCCCAGTCCCGGACAAGTACAAAATCTCCAATCTGCAGCCATGAAGACTGATGCTGAATCTTGAGGTCTTGGTCCGGTGTCTGCAGAGGTGGTCCGAAGGCGCACTTAACCTGCGAGTGGAGAAACTTTAAGGATGATGTCAGTTGCCGGAAGTACCTTTGCATTTCTTCTCCCATCACATTTAGGTCAGTTTGGGTGGGTGGGCTGGTATTGGCATCCCACGGTTCTCTGCTGGGTCGGCCATAGACTATTTCCGCTGCTGAGAGCCTAGTAGTAAAATGGGGTGTTATTCGCATGTGATACAAGGCTAGTGGCAAAACCTTTAGCCAATTAAGGCCGGTCTCTAATGTCAACTTGGTTAATTTAGTTTTAAGTGTCCCGTTAGCTCTTTCCACTATCCCTGCCGCCCGGGGGTGGTAGGCACAGTGGAATTGCTGTTGGATGTGTAACGTATCACACAGTTCCTTAGTAATCTTCCCTACAAAGTGAGGGCCGTTGTCCGAACTAATTTGTCGTGGCCTCGGTATTATTTCAGTTAATAATAGTTTTACTACTGTTGAGGCTTTGTTGTTTTTCGTTGGGAAAGCCTCTATCCACTTACTGAATACATCTACAATGACAAGACAATATTTATAACAGTTTACGCGCAGTAATTCAATAAAATCTAGCTGAATGCATTCAAACAGCCCACCTGGCAAGGGTGTTTTTCCTGGTGAGCATCTCACCCCCTGAGCCACATTGTTTTGCTGGCATGTGAGACAAGATGCTATACGAGACTGGGCAGTCTCAGTCAGTCTGGGGTGCCATCAGGTATGGAGCATATTAGCACTCATTCCCTGCTTGCCAAGGTGGGTGTCAGAATGCAGACAGTCAACAAGCATAGTCAACAAAGTATCAGGTACACACACTTGGCAAATTGGGGTAACCCAAAGGCCTGAGGACGCAGAATGCAAACATCCATGCGCCTTCCAAATATTCTTTTCAGAAGCTGGGGCGTCCCCCTGTAAGTGCCGAACAGTGACAATATCTGGCATGCCCGTCTTGTCTGAAGGCGTGCGATTTACCGCCTGCTTGTTCGTAGAGGGTATAATAAAAATTTGGTCTGCAGCAGCCTGTTTAGCAGCCAGATCAGCCTGAGCGTTGCCCCGAGTAACTGTAGAATCAACAGAGGCATGGGCAGCGCATTTGTTAATAGCCAATTGTTTAGGGAGGACGATTGCCTGGAGAAGGTTTTTAACAGACAGGGAATTCTGGGGCGGTGTACCTGAGGACGTTAAAAATCCACACTGGGTCCGGAGAAGGGAGTGGGGCAGCAGTAAGGTGCAGGCGGGGAGAGGGTAGAAATTGGTTCCTTATCAGGCAGCCATGTCGGGTTCGCTCAGAAATGTGACTGGATTAATAGTGGAGCAGGAAGAGGTAAGGAATAAATCGCAGAGAAAATCTGGGAACGAGGGGGTAATCCCTGAGCTACAGTGTCCAGGTGAGTGCAGTAGTAGGCAACCGGTCATTATAATTCAAGTTTAAAGGGCCTACTGTAAACCTGTCAGTTTCAGTATGATGCATGTGTATGTGTAAGTGATGCAGTAAACTGCCACATTTGTGTCCTTGATATCTGAAGAATGGCAACGCATACACAAAGGGAAGAAACAGGAATGTGGGATCGAAACCACAATGAGATCAGCCATGAACTTAGTGAATGGCAGAGCACATTTGCAATGCTGAACGGCCTACTCCTGCTCTCAGTCCTATGTTCACTATCGAGGAATAGCAGAGCGGGGAGGCGGGGTGTCAGTGAAGGCCTGCAACACAATCACTGCTGTGACAGAGCTGTACGGTACAAAGGAAAGTAATCAATTTAACAGCTGACAAATCAGACAAACACAGTAGAAATGCTACAGCATGTAGTGGGGGTTCAGGATTGGCTGGCTTTAATCACTTGGCTTCATTGTAGCCCGGGTGCATGCAGAAGCAGCAGATGAGACTAGGATACTGTCCACTTACAGGCAGTAAACAGTGAACACTGGGATGGGGCAGGGGATTGGGTTCAGAATAGGAGCATTCTCTCCCTCACCTTGTGGACTTAAGGGGAGCACCAAGGAGCATAGACAGACCCATGGCGCTAGTGGCAGTGAGGCAGATCCACACAGGGGGTAGGACAGCTTCAATACTCACTCCACATGATGATTGCTATCATTTAGGAGGAAGGGCAACAGAGTTAAGTACACAGGAGGAATCCCTGCTCTGTCTCATATCTCATTTGCACAGTGTCACAATATCCCATTTACCAAACTGAACCAGGGAGGCAGTACGGGCACTAAGATTGCAATGGTGTCCTGAACTTAGGCAGAGAGAGAGAGAGAGAGAGAGAGAGAGAGGCAGGAGGGGGAAGAAAACTCTAGTTGGTTTAAAAAATTACCATGTGTGTGTACATCACCATCAGTCAACGGCTAGTCAAGAATTATAGTGTAAATTGACCAAATTATACATGCTAAAAAATTAACCAAATTTACCACACACAAAAATCAGAAATTCTTGGAAAAATAAAGAGAATTAATGTTTCAGGTCCAGTGACCCTTCCTCAAAACGGGAATGAATGAATAGATGATAGGCCCTAGGACCCAGCGGAGCCACAGCTGTGGGAGAAGCCACAGCCGGCAGTTTCAAGAGGTATCAATTACTGGGATAGGTGGGTGTGAATTTCAAAACAATGGAAAGGCGCTCTCCTGTCTTAAAGCGGGAGGGCGGGGGCTCGGGGGGACGTGGGGGGCAGAATTTCACGGGCTGGATATCTCAAATAGCTTCTAGTCTATCCCGGTTCGGCAGGACCAGTACAAATTTGCATTTACTTTTAAAGGACAACAGTACACGTGGAGTTGTCTGCCACAGGGTTTCCATAATGGCCCCAGCATTTTCCACCAGTGTATGGCAGACTGTTTAAAAGGTTTCAGTGAGCCACACAGGCTTGTACAGTACGTGGACGACATCCTGCTGTACACAGACAATGGTGAGGAACATAGCCCCCGAGTTATTGAGTTATTACGACTCCCGTGCAAGAGTGGGTTGAAGGTAAATCCTGAGAAGGCACAGATAGAGTTGAGGGAGGCCAAGTTCCTGGGACTGACTCTGAGGTCGAGAGTGCAGCATAGATGCAGCACAGGCTAAAGAGGTCTTGGGGGAGTGGATTGATACTTTTGAATAGTGCCCAGGATGTAACCTATAAAATCTTTTGGGTTAGTCTTTCGATCAGGGGCCCTTGACAGAATTAAACTCAAGGCTTCCTTGAGTTTAATTCCAAGGGGTACAGACCTGCATTGTATTTTGACCCCATTGTGTTGGGCCCAGGTGAGGGACCGGTTGATTAGGAAATTGTCGGTGATTTTTCTTACTGGGGCCCTTCTTTAGAGGACGGTTATCCAAGGGTCTCTCCCAAACTCTGTCCTCAGAATCACTATCCTCTGTCCGTGAGTCAGGACTATCATACCCTTCGCTACTTGTAGAATCGCTAGGAAACACTAAACAGGCTAGTAGAGGGTCGAGTGGACTGCACACGGGACTTGTGTTTTCCAGGCTTCTTTTGTGGGTTTTCAAAGAATTCTGCCATCCCTCTTTTTGTTCACTAACGGTCTGGTCTGTGTTCTGTTTCCTGTTTGTCTGTTTAGCCTTAGACCTAGTACGACATGAGATAGGGTCTGTACAAGCCGCGGGTTTGTCGGGGATTCATGTGGGCTAACTACTGAAGGGCTTGGAGATTCTATAGGAGGTTTCGTTTGGGCAGCGTACGGTGGCGGTGATAGGGCTACAGAGATTGCTGGGACTGATGGCAGTGTTGGGGTGCCTGCAGATGTAGGTTGGCGAAGGACGGGTAGGGTTGTGGAGGGGGTAGTGGTCCCGATGGGGCAGAGGACTGACTTCCCCAGTCCTCCTCGTCTTGTTCATCTGTGTCATTAATTTGGAGCAACATTGGCATGCCAGATATGTCAGGAGGTACCTCCGATTTTTTTTGTTTTCTGTCAACGAGGCCTGCCGCTCCAGTCCCCGTTCTTTGTCTCATTGTTCTCTCTCCTGCTTTTCTTGTTTAACTCTTTCCCTTGCATTCATCTCATGATCCTCACACTGCAGTTTTAAAACTTCCCATGTTTTAGGTTTCCCCTCATTATCACAGGCACTGATCCCTTTCCTACTGGCTGATTTTGATTTTTCAGTCAGCTCTTCAGCTCTTTCTCAAGAATGGCATTAACCCTTTCCAGTGTCTCTTCTGCCTTACGACATAGATCTATATCCCACGTTCCCCACAACAGCCAATTCTCATTTCCCACTTTTTTTGTTTAGGCATGCTGACAGACATTTGTATTATACTTCATTTTCGGAGTCATCCCGGCATAACCAATGTAAAGGGGTTCCGGCACCCGGCTTATCCAGCCCTTTCACAATTAACTTGTTTGTATATACTACACCAGTGTCCTTCGTCGCAACACCCACGTCAGGGCCCTGACCTTCGCGTGGGGGATTTTCCCTCTTAACAACCGGTCTAAGGCAGGGTGGCTGAGACAGACAGACACTGTAACTATTCTATAACTCGGCCTGAACACTTATTATACCTTCCCAAACTTATACGAATCCCTCCCTTTTCCCATTTGCCCGACTCAGGGACTCAACCCCTGTCACTGGGGGACTCTATCCTCCCGGATTTCTTTTCCAGTTACCTGACCTAGGCACTCTAACCCTGGCCACTGGGGGACTCTAACCTCCCAGATTTCTTTACTAACCTGGGGACTCGAACCTCCAGGCGTTAGGATTTAGCAGTGTTCAAGACCGTGATCTGTCTCAGGGTTCCGTCAGTACAGAGCCACGCAGGGACGAGGGGTCGCATGGATGGCAGGTTAGTGAGAGAGACCAAGGTGAATCGTACCTTGCCGGCCCATCTGTCTCATTACACTGACACTCGAACGATCACTTATTCAGCCCTCCACGTGCGACTGCTGGACATGTTGGAACCCTGCTCGCAGCGCCAAAAGTCAGGTTCGTTTTCAGAGACACTCACAGACTTGCTGCAATAACAAGACTCTGGCCTGTTTAGAAAAACACAAATCCTTTATTACAAAGCAAGTACAAGCTGTGGAGAATCACTGCACTCAACCTGGCACAGAGTGCAGAGTCTCGTAAGTAATTCTCCCCGAGCAGCAGACAGTTCCCGCTTTTTATACTTTACTGAGTGCATTATACATAAGACAATTTTACATCTCACAATGACACGATACATGAAACAATTATTACAACAGACAAAGACAGGATACAAAACAATTATTACATCAAGAACATAAAAGACCAGGATATAGTATTGATCGATCGTGAAGTGGCTGCTAATGGCAGGAGGCGATTTCAAGTTGCCAGTGTGACAGAATGTAACTTCAAGTTGCCAAAGTGTCTGGCTTGAACAAAAGTCAGTGTTCTACCCTCTTTGTCAGAGACAGAAGCTACATACTTCAGAAGTCTCACACCTTTACAAATGTTCCTCACTTAACCTTATTTGAGATAGTTTCCACACATCCCCATACAGGAAGATAAAGATTTGCACAGTTTAACTCTAATTCTATTCAGACAGGAATCTTAAGGCAGTGTCTGCATACCGATGTGTAGGAAGATAAGGAGTTACAAAGTCTTACACCTAATTTCTAGTTGGGCAGGAAGTATTAAGGCAGTTTTAAAGCATACCTATGTGTAGGCAGATAAGGGACATTAATTTATAGAAGTATAGAAATCAGTGGGATGTTATCCCAGTAACATCTCTGCCCGGCTGATGAAGTGTCCATCAATCTCAGCCTTAAACACACACAAGGACTCTGCTCCCACAGTTCTCTGTGGCAAAAATGTTCAAAAAGTCTGAACATTCTGCGAGAAAAAGTTTCTCCTCTTCTCAGTCTTAACTTGACATACAACTGGGTGGAAAGATAGAATGCTCCATTAGCAATGAGAGAGGAGTGGAAACATGAACTTGAGGAAAAGGGTCGGCAGACAAAAGAGATGAATGTTAGGATTTGCGGAACGAGTAAAACATTGGGGTCCCGAGAGCTGTATTTGGCATTCCACAAGATCGTACCTTCTCAGTGATTCCAATTCTATTTTCCCATCTTACCCTGATTATCTTATCTGAGAAGAATCTAACCATCTCGGCCTTAACATTCACTGAAATTGCCTTTACTGCATTGTGAGGCAGAAAATTCAGTGTTTCACCACTGTCTGAGAGAGAAAAAAATATAACCCAATGTCGGTCTGGATCGGGGAAAACCTACTTTTGAAACATTGCCCCTATTTCTGCACTGATCCATAAGAAGAAACCTCCATTCCAATTCCATCCAGTCAAAACCATTCTGAACGTTACAATGCCATCATTGCTGACTGCTCTGAATCCCAGTGAACAGAAGGGGAGTCTGTACAAATTTTCTGGAGATCCAGCTTGCTGACTGAAGGTAGCAAATGAGCAAGCATCTTCTGCACTCTCTCCAAATTATCTGCATCCTGCCTTAACCAAGGAGTCCAAAACCACATGCAATATTCCAGACTGGTCTCACCACTGCCCTGCATGACTGAAGCGGAACATTGTTACACATCTTTGTGCAAATCCTCTTGCAATAAATCACAGAATGCCACTAACCTTCTTCAGAACTTGCTGCAGCTTCATTTTAAGTTACTTTAACTGATTCACAACTGGATACCTCAATGCCACACACAATCATGACAGATTGACAGATCAATAGATTGACGGACAACTGGAGCACTGTGGAAGGTTTGAGTGATAAGGAGAAACTGGACAGACTGTGATGTTTCAGGCTGCAGCGTAGGAGGTTGCAGGGTGACCGTACAAAGGTTTATTAAATCATGAGGAGTATAGATAAGGTTAATGGTGGTTGCCTTTTTGTTAGGAAAGGGCATTCAAGATGTTGGGACTTTTTAAGTTGAGAAGAGAGAGATTTAAAATGGACATTTGGGACAACTCTTTTTTTAACACAGAGAATGATTTGCGTGCAGAATGAACTTCCAAAGGCAGGAATGGATGTGAGTACAGTCACAAGGTTTAAAAGACATTCAGATAAATACAGGAATAGGAAAGATTTGGAGGGATATGGACCAGATGCAGACAAGTGGGACTGGTTTAGTTTGGGATTTTCATTGGAAAGGACTGGTTGCAGTGAAGGGTCTGATTCTGTGCTGCATGACTCCTTCATTCTATAATTGTGAACATGATGGAGGTGCCAGTTTTAGACTGGGATGGACAAGGTCAAAATTCACATAGCACCAGGTTAAAGTCCAGCAGGTTTATTTGCAAACACAAGGATCAGAGCACTGGCACATCAGGTGAAGTGAATCTATAATGTGGAACAAAAAGAGTTTGCAATGGTAAAGACAAATTGTAGGGCAACCAAAAAAAACAGAAAAACTAAAGCAAAAGACAGAACGAAAAAAATCTTGCAGACAGACAGGAAATGTAAACAATATAGAAAGAGGTAGAGGGAGACAAAGGCAACTTGAGAGATAAACTGGATGATACACTGAACAGTCTAATCTTGCCTGAGAGTGTATTTTGGGCATTTTCTTCAACCTTCACTTTGATGTCTTGTTGTGCTCTCCTTTTTTTTAAGAGTCAGTGGACAGTGTCGAGTTCCCTTACCACTGTGACCCCAGGAAATTTGGCAACAATTTCATTGGAAGTCTCTTCCTCAGGGAGCAATGAAAATCCTAGTTTGTGGGTTGAGACATAGTTCACATAGCTACAGAACACTCCCAAAACCTACTGTGCACTCTCCATTTATTACCAGTGTGTGACAGGCAAGGAAGCTGAGGTTTGATTGAACATTGAGTGCTCACAGAGCTGGTCAGACAAGTTCTGTTTCAGTTACACTTACCAGAGAACAATGTGAGCCAACGTATTGTCATTCAGTTCTGCCTCATCTGACATGGGGATTGTGAGCAGCAACAACAGGAACAGTCAGAGGGTGCGCATTTTGAAATTTGTCAGCACCTTTTGATCATACCACAGGGAGAACACAGATGAAACTGAAAAGAATACAAAAAAACTGGTTCAGTTCATGACTTCATTGGTGAGAGACTGAAAGACATAGACAGACTCACATGTTGGCAAAAAGAAAACTTATCTCTTTTATTGTCAGTGCTACCCTGCCAATTTATTCAACAGAAGTTCTGGTTGGAGCACATGGGTACGACTTGTGGATGGAGATTGGGATTTCTTCCAGGAGTTACAGATTATAACCAACCTTTCTTGATAAGTGTAACAGGCCAACAGCGCTCTTTGGAGGTCGTTGGAGGAAAAGTGTAATCAGTCTCTAAGGACAGCTGAAATTCGACAATCTCCACAACAATTTGCACTTAATAGCACCTTTCAATGATTCATCCATCCCACTGGATATTTCACAGCTTTCCAGCACAGCAAACTGATCACAAACTGATCCTGAGATAGGAAGAACTGCCAAAGCAGGCGTCAGAGATAACACAGTGGGGAGTTCGAAGAACAGAGCAGGCCAGGCAACATCAGAGGAGCAGGAAATTAGATATTTCGGGTCAGTAACCTTCTTCAGAGCTTGGGGAGGGTAGAGAGAGCTCGGAAATAAATAGCGGGAGCGGGTGGTGCTGGGGAAGGTAGTTGGGATGGTGATAGGTGAGTGCAGTTAGAGAGTGGTGGGGATTGGACAGTGAGGTGGTAGGAGCAAATCGGTGGGAGAGACGATGGAGAGTTTGTGTCATGTCCAGGAGTAGGGATAAGAGGGAGGGTTGGTCATTGTCCAGAGGAAGTGGTAGATGCAGGAACAGTTACAAAATGTAAAAGACGGTTCAGACAGGTACAAGAATATGAAAGAATTAGAGGCATTTGAGCCAAATGTAGACAAATGGCAACAGTTTAGTTTGGGCATGGGCGAGTTGGACTGAAGGGTCTGTTTCCATGTTATATGAATCTATGACTATGTGGATGTCCTTGTACAGTGGTCATTGAAATCAGAAATGATGGTGCAGTAGGGTAACAAGGTGTGAGAAAGGCAAACAGCATTTTGGCCTTCCTTACATGAGGATTTCAGTACAGCTTGAAAGTTTGTACAATTGGCGAGACCAGTTTGTGTATTACAGACATTCTTGTTCCAGATACCTACAGAAACAGATACCTGCTGTAAAGAGACAAGAGTATGGATTTCCCAGAATAATGAAAAGTGAAAGAACTGTGGATAATGTAAATCAGGAACAAAAACATAGTTGCTGGAGAAGTTCAGCAGGTCTGGCAGCATCTGTGAAGGAAAAAACAGAGTTAATGTTTCAGGTCCACTGACCCTTCCTCAGATCCTTTTCCAGAATAATCCCTGCTGTGCCAGGTTGGCCTGTGAGGAGTGTTGAGCTTGAGTGGGTCTGCACTCACTGGATGATATATGAAGGTGAAGTGTCTTATTGATGTGTGTAGAATTCTGCCAGGGCTCAGGATGCAATGATAATGTTTCCCACTGTCCTGGGAGTCCAGATAAAGGCACCACAGTCTCAGGATACACATGGGAAACCACTTGTAATTGAGATGATGACAAATGTGTTCACTCAGAGAGCGGTGACCATCTGGAGACCTGTGCCACAAAAGGCTGTGGAGACAAAGGTCCTGATTTCTTTTATTCAAAAAAGAAGCAGATAAATTTCCAGAAGCTAAAGTTGCAGGTGGGTATGGGAAAAGAATAGGTGTATGATTTTGCAATAAGTGATCAGCCAGGATCACAATAGAAGGTGGAACACGCTGATGAGAAGCTCACCAATTCTCCCATTGCACATTTTCCTATTCTTTGCTTTTCTTTTCAGATATTCAACTTCTGTTCTGACCAGGCCTGCTATCCATTCTCTACTTGTTTACTCACCTCTTTCATATGTTATGGAATGGACCAAACCTCGTCAAAAACAGTAAGGAGATACTGGACATGAACTTTTGTTTCCAGGCAAGAAAATGGTGCTGCATTCCAGATGTGATTTGAATCATCAAACTACTGAGCTTTAAGCAAAACACACTTTATTCTTACTTCATAACCAAAATGCAAACAAAAAAATTGACATAACTTTAACTCTATTGAAATACTTAAATTACGTGTTGTTTAACTACTACTCATCAACCGACCCAATATCGCAACATCCCATGAACATCCCTCACAAATGCAAATCCAACAATTCAACAGATTCCACCCCAGAAGAAGGATCAGTAACAGGGTGAATCTAGCACAGAATCTAATAGTTTCAACTCCAAAAGCCCAATTTCAACAATTAAAAGCAAAACTAAAACCTTTGGTCTGTTTGAGCTGATTTTGCCCATTTCAGCTTCATTTGTTTACTTTAAACAAAAATTACTTACTCTGCTTTTCATGGAGCAGACACCTCAGCACCTGCTTCACAACCCCCTCATGAAGAGAAACTGAACAGAACAAATCCCTCTGAAAAGCACATATTGTCACACACATCTCTCTCTCTTTGGGCTGCATCTCCATCACCTGCTCACCCCTCCCCTTCCACATCACTCCACCCCCAAGCCCAGTCTTCAGTATAAATACCACTTATTCCTGACTGCTATCAGTTCTTATGAATGGTCACCAGACTTGATGCAGTAACTGTTTTCCTGTTACAGATGCTGCCAGACCTGCTGAGTTTCGATGTTTAGTTTATTAATTTCGAAGACAATTAGTGATGGAGAATGATGGTTGATTTAACTAGCAAATACACCAAAATACAAAAGCTGAACTTGCTCCACTGCTACTGCGGGGTGTCCCCCTCACTCCCTGCACTCCCATCTAGACACCGTATTATCTCTGAGCGCAGACAGAATCCAAAGTGCAGAACCAAGCTCATGCTTCTGCCTCCTGGAACACTATTGCCAGATATTCACCCCCGAATGGGACATCGGCGTACACGAAGTATAGACTTTATTACATTGACCTGCAGGCATTTAATCTGACTGCGGTTGGTACAGATCTCGCAAGCGTGCACCAACATACGCACAGTACAGCTGGAAACTATTGTTTACCATCCATCCAAATGATATTGCAGTTTAAGAATTAGAATTCAAGTTGTGCCTTTTCTACATTTTCACTGACATCATCTTGTCAAACCAGGTATTTAGAAATATGATGCCACGAATTCAGTAACCTGCTTCAGAAAGAGAGAGAGACAGGCTGACAGAATGAGTAAGAGATAGAGAGAGAGCAAACATAAACATAAAGACAAACGCAGAGAGAAAGACACAGAGAGAGAGACAGTGGGGGGCTGGAGTGGAGAAAGACTGTGAGAGAAAGAAACAGTGTGTGTTAGAGAGAGAGAGAGACAGATGGAGACAGACAGGGAGAAACAGAGCATGAGAGGCAGAAAGAGAGTGTGTGTGAGAGAGAGTGAGAGATCTTGAGAGGAACAGAGGGAGCAGTGAGAGAGACAGAGAAAGAGAGACACACTGAGTGAAAGAAAGAGAGAGGGACACAGGGAGTGAGAGAGATAGAATGATGTGTGTTTGAGTGAGACACAGAGAGAGAGAGATTGAGAATGTGTGTGTGAAGGAGAGAGAGTCAGTGAGTGAGAAACAGACAGTGCGAGAGAGACATTGTGAGGAAGAAAGACAGTCAGGGAAAGAGGGAGTTTGGGACACGGTGGGACAGAAAGAAAGAGTGAGAGAGACAATTAGACAGGCATACAGAGGGAAAGAACAAGAAAGAGGAGCAGTGAGAGATAGAGAGTGAGAAATCAATAGTGAGAGAGACAGTGAGAGATACTGTGAGAGACAGAAGGAGAGACAGCGAGTCAGACAGGAGATGCAGAGAGACACACAAGGAGAGAGAGAGAGAGACAGAGACACAGACAGATAGAAAAAATGTGAGTGAGGGAGTTAATAATTGAAAGAGACAGCGAGAGGGAGGTCCTGAGGCAGAGAGAATGAGAGACACAGTGTGCAAGAGAAAGGGCAGGAGAGTGGGACCGAGAGATAGAGATCGAACCTCAGTGGAGAGAACCAGCCTGGCAGAGGCCAATTCAAGATTCACTAACCTGAAACACCTCTTCTCCGAGCTACTGAACAACTCTACCCTTGAGTCTTCAATTTAGTCACTGCCCATGTTGGGCCACTCCTATTTTGATTTGACCAGACATTTACATCTGGGCAAAACATTCTTCTTGGCCAAATGAGATGCAGCATGTCCACCCATCTCTGAGGCCAACAGGCATAAAATGCAAAGTGTAAAACAAAATTCAATTGCATTTGCATGTACCTTTGCTTCGTGCCCACTTGACAACTAAACTCTGGTGGCTGCTTCCAGACCATCCTCAAGGTAAGACGTTTATTCAGTATTCAACATTTCAAAACATGTGTTTAATTACATAAACTCTACTTTTTTAATGAGGCAAATAGTTTGATGTGCTATGCTACTGCTATCTGACAAAATACACTTGCACTCTCCACTGGAAGCGTATCCTGCCCTCATAGGATCAGCAATACCATGCACTTTACTGAAAAGCACAAACCATTTGAAATCTGGCAAGTGGACAACCTGACAGTGAAGCGTTGCCTCACCACTGCTCCTGGTAAGCCTGTGTACTCTGTGGTTTGAACTGCTTGCTTTTAAAATGAAGATTTTAACTATTTCAACATTTGTGATAAGTTTCAGTTCCAGTCATGAGTAGAAAGATTGTTGTCAATCAAAGGAAAAGATGTGTAAAGCTGAATTGGGGGGTGAGGGGGGACACCTTGTAGTGCAGTGGCAATGAACAAGTTAATTAGAAAAATAGATCACTTTAAATCAACAGTTATAAAGCTGTCATTAAACCCCAGGCCTGGGGATTCGGAACACTTTTAAATTCAGCAAATCAGGACTCATAAAACAATGCATTCAGAAAGAAAACAGCATGAAATTAAAATAGTGAGAGACATAAACATGTGTTTTGGAAAACTTTCCCTCTGTTTCCATGATTAGATCTTGTTGGAATTCTGCTCATGACTCAAACTTAAATTGGTTACATATGATGAAATAATTAAAACCTTCGATTTAAAGGCAAGCTGTGCAGACTACAGAGTACACAGACTATCACATTACCAGGAGCAGTGGTGAGGCAACGCTTCATTGTCTGGTCATCCACTTGTCAGATTTCAGGTGGTTTGAGTCAAGTGCACATTACTGGTGATCTTATGACAAAGGACATTGCTTCCAGTGAAGCTTCTGACAGTAATATTTCACGTTAAATTATTTACCTTGTTAATAAAAGGAGAGTTCATTGAGCACATGTTGAATTGTTGTATGGTAAATAAATCCCTCACCTATGGAGCATCTGGAACCAGCCACCAGAGTATAGTCATCAACTTAGTCTGAAACAAAGGAACATGCAAATACAATCAAAAGTTTTGTTTTGCACTTTGCATTCTATCCCTATTGATGTAAGAGATGGATGGATGTGCTGTGGTGAAGATCATTTGGCAAAGAGATTGTTTTGCAAGATGAACTTGCTTGGAGGATGCAAGTTTTGTCAGTGTGAGGCAAGAACTTTTAAACTTTGGGCTTTAATATTGTCAGGTAAAGGGACAGCAGGAAAATTAGAAGGCTTCAAAAGTGAGATAGAGAGAATCCAGAAACAATCCAAAAACCATCATCTCCAACACCATTCATGGCCTCATCACCTCAGGGGACCTCCCACACACAGCCTCCAACCTCATTGTTCCCCAACCCCGCACGGCCCATTTCTATCTCCTTCCCAAAATCCACAAACCTGCCTGCCCTGGTCGACCCAACGTCTCAGCCTGCTCCTGCCCCACTGAACTCATCTCCACCTATCTGGACTCCATTTTCTCCCCTTTGGTCCAGGAACTCCCCACCTACGTCCGTGACACCACCCACGCCCTCCACCTCCTCCAGGACTTCCTATTCCCTGGCCCCCAACACCTCATCTTCACCATGGACGTCCAGTCCATATACACCTGCATTCCGCATGCAGGTGGCCTCAAGGCCCTCCGCTTCTTCCTGTCCCACAGGCCCGACCAGTCCCCCTCCACCGACACCCTCATCCGCGTAGCTGAACTCGTCCTCACCCTCAACAACTTCTCTTTTGACTCCTCCCACTTCCTACAGACTAAGGGAGTGGCCATGGGCACCCGCATGGGCCGCAGCTATGCCTGCCTCTTTGTAGGTTACGTGCAACAGTCCCTCTTCCGCACCTACACAGGCCCCAAACCCCACCTCTTCCTCCGGTACATTGATGACTGTATGGGCGCCGCCTCTTGCTCCCCAGAGGAGCTCGAACAGTTCATCCACTTCACCAACACCTTCCACCCCAACCTTCAGTTCACCTGGGCCATCTCCAGCACATCCCTCACCTTCCTGGACCTCTCAGTCTCCATCTCAGGCAACCAGCTTGTAACTGATGTCCATTTCAAGCCCACCGACTCCCACAGCTACCTAGAATACACCTCCTCCCACCCACCATCCTGCAAAAATTCCATCCCCTATTCCCAATTCCTCCGCCTCTGCCGCATCTGCTCCCACGATAAGACATTCCACTCCCGCACATCCCAGATGTCCAAGTTCTTCAAGGACCGCAACTTTCCCCCCACAGTGATCGAGAACGCCCTTGACCGCGTCTCCCGCAACTCATCCCTCACACCCCACCGCCCCCACAACCGCCCAAAGAGGATACCCCTCGTTCTCACACACCACCCTACCAACCTCCGGATACAACGCATCATCCTCTGACACTTCCGCCATTTACAATCCGACCCCACCACCCAAGATATTTTTCCATCCCCACCCCTGTCTGCTTTCTGGAGAGACCACTCTCTCCGTGACTCCCTTGTTCGCCCCACACTGCCCTCCAACCCCAGCACACCCGGCACCTTCCCCTGCAACCGCAGGAAATGCTACACTTGCCCCCACACCTCCTCCCTCACCCCTATCCCAGGCCCCAAGATGACATTCCACATTAAGCAGAGGTTCACCTGCACATCTGCCAATGTGGTATACTGCATCCACTGTACCCGGTGTGGCTTCCTCTACATTGGGGAAACCAAGCGGAGGCTTGGAGACCGCTTTGCAGAACACCTCCGCTCAGTTCGCAACAAACAACTGCACCTCCCAGTCGCAAACCATTTCCACTCCCCCTCCCATTCTCTAGATGACATATCCGCCATGGGCCTCCTGCAGTGCCACAATGATGCCACCCGAAGGTTGCAGGAACAGCAACTCATATTCCGCCTGGGAACCCTGCAGCCTAATGGCATCAATGTGGACTTCACCAGTTTCAAAATCTTCCCTTCCCCTACTGCATCCCTAAACCAGCCCAGTTCGTCCCCTCCCCCCACTGCACCACACAACCAGCCCAGCCCTTCCCCCCCACCCACTGCATCCCAAAACCAGTCCAACCTGTCTCTGCCTCCCTAACCGGTTCTTCCTCTCACCCATCCCTTCCTCCCACCCCAAGCCGCACCCCCATCTACCTACTAACCTCATCCCACCTACTTGACCTGTCCGTCTTCCCTGGACTGACCTATCCCCTCCCTACCTCCCCACCTATACTCTCTCCACCTATCTTCTTTTCTCTCCATCTTCGGTCCGCCTCCCCCTCTCTCCCTACTTATTCCAGTTCCCTCTCCCCATCCCCCTCTCTGATGAAGGGTCTCGGCCCGAAACGTCAGCTTTTGTGCTCCTGAGATGCTGCTTGGCCTGCTGTGTTCATCCAGCCTCACATTTTATTATCTTGGAATACTCCAGCATCTGCAGTTCCCATTATCTCAGAAGCAATGTGTTCCCGTTTGGGTTGAAGGGCAAGGCTGTTAGGTACAGAGAATGTTAGATGGCTGCAGAAATTGTGGCTTTTTCTGAAACAAAGAAGGTTGCGTAGGTCAGGAATAGAGACCAGGGATCAAGTGAATCCCTCAAAGAGTATAAAGTCACCAGGAGTATATGTAAAGGGAAAAGCAGGAGTGTACAAAGGGAACATGATATAGCTTTGACAAATGAGAGTAAGGAGAATCCAAAGGGAATCTACAAATACATTAAGGACAAAAATAAGTAACTGGGGAGAGAATACATCGCATTAAAGATCAACTTCTGTGTGGAATTGCCAGAGATGGGACAGATAGTAAATCAGTAGTTTGCATCAGTTTTTATCGTGGTGAAGGATATGGGCGCTCAAAAGCTTTCAGAAATAAATAAAAAAAACGTCCATATTACAGAGGAGGAGGTGCTGGATGCCCGAAAATATGTAACGATGGAAAAATCCCTGGGACCTGATCAGGAGTACCCTGGAACTGTGTGGGAAGCTCGGGAAGTGATTGTTGTGCCTCTTGCTGAAGGATTTGTATCTTCGATGCCACAGAGTTTGGCTAAAGTGGTCTCACTGTTGAAGAAACATGGCAATGGAAAGCCAGGGAACTATAGAAGAGTGAGCCTGACATCAGTGGTGGGCATGTTGTTGGAGAAAATCCTGAGGGACAGGATTTAGATGTATTTGGAAAGGCAAAGATGGATTAGGGTTGGTCAATATGGCTTTGTGCATGGGAAGTCTTGTCTCACTAACTTGATTGAGTTTTTTGAAGAAGTAACCACAGGGGTTGATGAATACAGAGTGCTCAATGTGATCTATTTGGACTTCAGTAAGGAGTTCGACAAGGTCCTGCATGGTAGGCTGGTTAGCAAGGTTAGATGATGTGGAATAAAGAGGAAACTGGCTTGAAGGTAGAAGACAGTGAGTGGTGGTGGAAGGTTTCATTTCAGATTGGAGACCTGTGACCAGTGGAGTCCCACAGGGATTGGTGCTGGGCCCACTGCTTTTCCTTGTTTGGATGTGCGTGTATCATATGAAACATGGTTCAGTGGACATAGAAACACAGAAGATCGGAGCTGGAGGAGAACTTTCAGCCCTTCAAGCCTGCTCCACCATTCATTACATTCACAGCCAATCGTTCAACACAATGGTCTAATCCTGCTTTCTCCCAGTAACCACAGATCCCATACACCACATGGGCTGTATCTGGCTGCATCTTGAATATATTCAATATTATGGCATCGACCACTTCATGTGGTAATGAATTTCATCGGCTCACCGCCCTTTGGGGGAAGAAATGTCTCATCATCTCCATCTTAAATGTTCGACTGTGTATCCTCGTACTGTGACCCCTGGTTCTGGACGCACCCACCATCGGGAAGATTCTCTTTGCATCTACCCTAATCCTGTGGGAATTTTACAAGTCTGGATGAGATCTCCCCTCAACCATCTGAATTCTAGTGAAAACAATCCCAATGTAGTCAATTTCTCCTTGTATGTCAGACCTGTCATCCCTGGAATCAGCCTGGTAAACCTTTGCTGCACCCCCTAGAGAGCAAGAGTATCCTTCCTCAGAACAGGAGACTAAAACTGAACACAATATCTTCAGCGAAGAAGGTTACCTCAGCATTCAGTGGCACCAGGATCAGATGGCCAATGGGCCAAGGAATGGCAGATGAAGTTTAATTTAGTTAAATGTGAGGTGCTGCATTTGGGAATGGAAATCAGGGCAGGACGTACATGCTTTGTAGTAAGATCCTGTGCAATGCTGCTGAACAAATAAAGCTTGGAGTGCAGATTGATAGCTCCTTGGAAGTCGAGTCACAGGTGGATAGTAAAGTGAAGAAGGCATTTGGTATGTGAGGAGTTGGGAGGTTATTTTGCAGCTGTGCAGGACATTGGTTCCGCCACTTTTGGAACGCCGCAAGCAACTCTGGTCTCCATGTGATAGAAAGACTGTTGTGATACTTGAAAGAGTACAGATAAGATTTACAAGGACGTTGCCAGGCTTGGAGCATTTGAGGGATTGGGAGAGGCTGAATAGGCTGGGGCTGCTATCCCTGGAGTGTCGGAGCTGTGGGGTGACCTCATAGGTATTTACCAAATCATGAGGGGCATGGATAGGGTGAACAGCCAAAGTCTTTTCCCTTGGATTGGCGAGTCCAGAACTTGAGGGCATAGGATTAAGGTGAGAGGGGAAATATTTAAAAGGGACTTAAAGGACACCTTTTTCACACAGAAGGTGGTGCATGACTGAGCTGCCAGAGGAAATGATTGGAGGCTGGCACAATTACAACATTTGAAAGGCATCTGGATAGATATATGAATCGGGAGTGTTCAGAAGGGTATGAACGAAAAGCTGATAAAAGGGAATAGATTGATTTAGGACATCTGGCGCATTTCGCGGTTTGGATCAGAAATTGGCTAGCTGGAAGAAGACAGAGGGTGGTGGTTGATGAGAAATGTTCATCCTGGAGTTCAGTTATGAGTGGTGTAGCGCAAGTATCTGTTTTGGGGCCACTGTTGTTTGTCATTTTTAGAAATGACCTGAATGGCGGCGTAGAAGAATGGGTTAGTAAATTTGCAGATGACACTAAAGTCAATGGAGTTCTAGAAAGAGCAGAAGAATGTTACAGGTTACAGAGGTTTATAGATAAGCTACAGAGCTGGGCTGAGAGATGGCAAATGGAGTTTAATGTGGAAAAGTGTGAGGTGATTCACTTTGGAAGGAGTAACGGGAATACAGAGTACTGGGCTAATGGTAAGATTCTTGGTAGTGTGGACAAGCAGAGAGATCTCAGTGTCCATGTGCATAGATCACTGAAAGTTGCCACCCAGGTTGATAGGGTGGTTGTGTTAGGTGTTGTTGGTGGAGGGATTGAGTTTCAGAGCCATGAGGTCATGTTGCAGCTGTACAAATCTCTGGTGCAGCTGCATTTGGAGTATTGTGTACATTTCTGGTTGCCGCATTATGGGAGGATGTGGAAGCTTTGGAAAGGGTGCAGAGGGGATTTATCAGGATGTTGCCTGGTATGGAGGGAAGGTCTTATGAGGAAAGGCTGAGGGACTTGAGGTTGTTTTTGTAGGAGAGAAGGAGGTTAAGAGGTGACTTAATAGATGATCAGAAGACTAAATAGGGTGAACAGTGAGAGCCTTTTTCATTGGATGGAAATTGCTAGCACAAGGGGACATAGGTTGAAATTGAGGACTGATAGATATAGGACAGATGTCAGAGGTAGATTCTTTACTCATAGAGTAGTGAGGGCGTGGAATGCGCTGCCTGCAACAGTAGCAGACTTGTCAACTTTAAGGGCATTTAAACGGGCATTGGATAAACATATGGATGATAATGGAATAGTGGAGGTTAGATAGGTTTCAGATTGGTTTCTCAGGTCGGTACAATATTGAGGGCTGAAGGGCCTGTACTGCGCTGCAATGTTCTATGTTCTATGGTTAGCGTGGGCACGTTGAGCCAAGGGTCCTGTTTTCATGCTGTCCAGGTCTGTAACTCTGTGACTCTGTGAGTGTTTCATGGCAACGAGGCCAGTCCCATCCTTTGCAACACGGGGTACAGGAAGAATCTCAATATGTCCTGGCACTTGGTGTTTGTGTACTGAGGGTCTATGCACAGCTTGATGCAGCCACACACTAAGGTGGCCATCAGGATTAGGATGTGGTTGGGTATGTTCACCCCATTTTTCCAGAGTTTCGTGTGTGGACTGTCTGCAGACATGGCTTATCTTAGGCCTCCAGATGAAGTGAAAGCTGGCTCAGGTGACAGAAACAGTACAGTTTGGAGGATGTGCCAGACCTGCCCATGCACAACAACAGAGAGGGTGCTTCACACTTTTAGTTTCTATATTCCCTTGCCTGTCCACTGGATGTCATGTAGGTGACAGTGGGCCGGCAGGAGGCAATGGTCAGAGAACAACACCAGCTGGATGTCAATGGATCTGACTGAGAACATGTAGGATGCAAACAGGAAATCTTTCCTTGGGCCGATAGACCCATCTGGCTGCAACTAGGTGTATGTACGTTCTATCTGCAGAGGTGCTAGAGATGTCATGCAGCTTGGACTTTAACTATGTCTGCCAGGAATCTGGACATGGATTCCAGCTCACTGTCAGCCCCTCTGGGTTGTCCATCCACATCAATGATGCAGTTGGATCTCCAGCCAGAATGACCGGCCCGCACATCGCCAGCAGCAGTCGGGGAGGGGTGGGGGGTGAACATGTTAATTAATCTCAATGGAGCATTTCTGTCTGTAACATCTGCTACAAGGAGGCACCCACCCACCACCTCCTTAACCTCAGAGATGGGGAAGTTGCCTCCTTGCAGCAGAATACCCAGGCTGGAGGAACGGCTGTCCTTTCCCCCTGAAAAAATGGAAGGTCCATAGGTCCATAGCTGTCCTGTAGCTGCTGAGATGCAGTATCCTACACCCCTGCAGAAACAGGACACCTGCTTTGACATTGCCCAGGTAAGCCAATGTGGAAACACATCGTGTCATCGATTCAAAGCTACACACAGTAACACTGGAAATTTTAACACTCATTTTAAAAGTTTATAGAATTACCCAGTGTCAATTCACCCAGTCTTGTCACTGGGGGAGTTCCAGAAAATCCATGGCTCGGGCAAACTGTTGGATACTTTCTGCACTGCTGTAGCTGCCTTGTTCCTCCCCGGGGGAGATTTCTCTGGTCTAGCAATGGTAGGGTGAGAATGAAGCCAACAGGGTCCAGTGCTGAGTCTGACAGAGGGACCAACGGAGTGTCTCTGCTCCCGGTTTCCCGAAGCTGTGGTGTGGTGGGTACTCTGTGGTTTCCAACAGATTCACCAGGCACCGCGGGTTGGGGGGTGGTCGTCTCCTTCTCCCTCATGGTTCTATGTCTGTTTTTTTGTTGATGGCCATCCCTCTGCACGTCTTCATTGTGAGAAGAGCTGCAGGTGTAGCCATCATGTAGCTGCCTCTTTCCGTTTCGCTGTGGGACTTTGGGGGCGTGGCACATTTTCCTTTTCTGGTTGTTTCTCCACAGTTGGCTTTGAGAAGGTGGTAAGCTGCCTTCCTGAAGCATGTAGCGAGAAAATGAGAAGCTAATATGTAAAGGGGTACCAGTTACCTGTAAGAACAATAGCGTGTTCATGGTGGTGGGTTTTAAATTTACAGACATAGATGGGGACTGCCATCGCGTTAAGGGATTGGATGGCTAGGAATTTTTTAAGTGTGCACAAGAACATTTTCTTCAGTGTGTACATGAACCTACCAGAGAAGGAGCAAAACTTGACCTTCTCTTGGGAAATAAGGCCTGGCAAGTGACTGAGTTGTCAGTGGGGGAGAATTTTGAGGCAAGTTTTAAAATAATTATGGAAATTAGACCAGATTAAAATGTTGAAGTTCTAAATTCAAGAAAGGCCAATTTTAATATTATTAGGTAAGAACTTTCAATGTTCAAAGAACTTTCAACTTGGTATGTGTCTTTGCAGGTAAAGGAATATCTGAAAAGTGGGAAGCCTTCAAAAATGAGATAACAAGAGTGCAGCGACAGAATTTTCCCATTAGGATGATGCAGGTATAGGGAATGCTGGATGACTGGAAAAATTGAGGTTCTAGCGAGAAAATGAAGAAAGCACATGTCAGGAATCGAGAGCAGGGATCAAGTCAACCCCAAGAGGAGTACAAGAGCAGTAGGAGTATACTTCAGAAGGAAATCTGGAGTACAAAAAGTAGGCATTAGATAGATTTGACAAATAGGGTTAAAAGGAGAATCCAAAGGATTTCTACCAATACATTAAGGACAAAAGAGTAACGAAGGAGAGAATAGGGCCCCGATTGATCTGCAAGGCCACTGATGTGTGGCACAACATGGAAAGGGGTAGATCCTAAATGAGTACTTTGCATCAGTGTTCACTGTAGAGAAGCATATGGAAGCCAGAGAACTTTGGTAATTCAACGGCGATATCATAAAAAGTGCCCATATTACAGAGGAGGAGGTCTTGAACATCTTAAAATGCATAAATGTGGATAAATCATAGGGACTGGATGAGGTGTATCCTAGAACTTCGTGGGAAACTAGGGAAATGATTGCTGGGCCTCCTGCTGAGCTATATATATCACCGACAGGCATAGATGAGGTGCTAGAAGACTGGGTAGCTCATGTGGTGCATTTATTTGAGAAAGATAGTAAGGAAAAGCCAGGAAACTATAGATTAGTGAGCCTGACATCAGTGGTGGGTGCGGTGTTGAAGGGGATTCTGAGGGACAGGACTTACATGTACTTGGTCAGGCAGGAACTGATTAGGGACAATCAACACGACTTTGCCGAAATTGTGTCTCAACAACTCAATTGAGGTTTTTGAAGAAGTGACGAAGAGGAGTGAAGGCAGGTTTCAGCAGTGTGTTTGACAAGGTTCTGCATGGTAGCCTGGTTAACAATGTTAGATCACATGGAATACAGCAAGAACTAGCCATTTGGATACAGAACTTGTGCAGAGAGTGGTGGTGGAGAGTTGCTTATCAAACTGGAGGCCTGCGACCAGCAGTGTGCCACAAGCATCAGCACCATGTTGACTGTTTTTTTCCTTTATATAAGTGATGTGGATGTGAATCCAGGAGGTAAGACGAGTAAGTTTACAGATAACACCAAAATTATTGGTGTAATTGAGAGTGAAGAAGGTTACCTCAGAATAAAATGGGACGTTGATCAGATGGGCCAAGAAGTAGCAAATGGAATTTAATCTGGATTAATGTGAGATACTACATTTTAGAAACACAGATCGGGGCATTATCCGCTGAATGGCAAGGTCCTGGGGAGCGCTGCCGTACCAAGAGACCCTGAGTGCGGGTTCGTGATTTGTTGAAGTGCAGTGGCAGGTGGTCAGGTTAGTGAAGGAGACTTTTGGAACTCTTCCCTTTATTGGTCAGTGCATTGAGTATCGGCGTCCAGAGATCATGTTGTGGTTGAAAAGCACATTGGGTTCGGCCACTTTTGCAATCCTGTCTTGAATTCTGGTCTCTCTGCGAGAGGAAACATGTTTTTAAACTTGAAAGGGTTCAGACAAGATTTACAAGGACGTTGCCAGGGTTTATTGGGTTTGAGCTGCAGGGAGAGGTTCAGTCAGCTGGCGTTGTTTTCCCTGGAGTGTCGGAGGCTGAGGGGTGACCATGTAGAAGTTTATAAAATCATGTGTGGCATGGATCGAGTGAATAGTCAAGGTCTTTTCCCCTGGTAGAACTGGAGGTTTAAGCTGAGGCGGAGAAGGATTTAAAAGGGATCTAAGGGGCAGCTTTTTTCACACAGAGGGTGGTGCATGTATGGAATGAACTGCCAGTGGATTAGGTGGAGGCTGGTGCAATTATAACATTTAAAAGGCATCTGTTTGGATATGTGGATAGGAACGGTTTGGAGGGTATGGAACAAATGCAGGCAGATAGGACTAGTTTAATTTAGGATATCTGGTCAGCATGGATGATTTGGGCTGAAGGGCCTGTTTCCATGCTGTTCACCTCTATCACTCTATGACACTGCAGTCCATTTGCTGGAGGGAGACCCACAAAACACCTTTGACCACAACTCCAATAGGAAGCAGTCAGCATGTAGTGTCTCTGAGACCCTGTGGGAACAAGTAGAAGGTGGATCCCCTCACATAGTTCCCTGAGCAGACTGTCCAACTCACTTGGCAGAATGTTCATCGTCGGAACTTTCTAACAAGCACCAAGGCATCGCTTGGCTGGTGATGAGGGGGGCACTAGCTGGGAAATCCTTTATCTATGCCCAGTCAGCCTGCAGCACCACACGCTGCCCTGGAAGTGGCTGAGGGGGGTTAGCGACCGTTACTTGTCTCCTTCTGAAATATGCCTTTCCAAAGGAAGTCTGGGGGAACATCCAGTGGTTTGTGCTGAGGTTTGACGCGAGCAGCTCCGTGACACGGGACACTGTGCTGTACGGTCGGTTCCCTGGACACACACCGAGACAAACATCGACTCTGCCGAGAGGACCAATGACTCAGTGAAAGTCGCTCTGTGGTGTGCCCAAACCTTGTTGCTATTCCAGAACAAGGAGGTGTTGCAGACTGGCACATTTCATGGTCCAGGACTTTATGCTGAGGGACGCACTAAAGTTTGGGGCAGCTGCTGCTGAGGCACAGTGGGAAAAGGCTCTGAGGTCTTCCTGCTGAAGGTAAATGGGGGTCCGTTCAGTTATCAGACTCTCAAATATATATAAGGATTAGGATCGTATGTACAAGAGAAGTATTTTGTTTTGTGTGTAGTCAAACGTCAATGTTTTATGTTTACTTGATATGCAACTGTGCAGAACCAAACTGCTTTTGTGTCAATGTATACATACAAAGAGGCTTTTGATGAATAAAGTGTATTTTTTGAAATTAAAAATAAGGCTCTCCGTGACAACACATTGTGGAGCTGGGGGAACGCAGCAAGCCAGGCAGCATCAGAGGAGCAGGAAAGCTGACATTTTGAGTCAGGACCCTTCTTCCTTTTTCTGGAAAAAAAGTTATATAAACATTGGACTGAGGGCTTATATACAAACGGGCTGGGGGCTTATATAAAGACTGGGCTGGGGGCTTATATAAACTCCAGACAAGGGTCAGTGAAATAAACACTGGTCTGAGGCGGTTATATCAACACTGAGCTGGGGGAGGGCATATTTCAGCACTGGGCTGGAATGTTATAAAACACCAGAGGTTACAGAAATGCTGAACTGTGGGTTGTATAGACACTGGGCTGGAGTTACATAAACATTTGGCTGGGGGTTTGTATAAACAAGGGGCCGGGGAGGAGAAAAACACTGAGTTGGGTGTGGGTTACATAAACACAGGGGAGGTTATGTAAATAAAGGACTGGGGATCCTATAATCAGTGGACCAGGGTCATATAAACACTGGGCTGGGCTGTGGGGGAGTTCTTTCAACACTGAGCTGGGTGGGTACATAATCACTGTGCTGAAGATTATACAAACACTGTGCTGGGGGATTATACAAACACTGCACTGGGGGATTATACAAACACTGCACTGGGGGATTATACAAACACTGCACTGGGGGATTATACAAACACTTTGCTGCGGGATTGTCCAAACACTGTGCTGGGGGATTACACAAACACTGTGCTGGGGGATTGTACAAACACTTTGCTGCGGGATTGTCCAAACACTGTGCTGGGGGATTACACAAACACTGTGCTGGGGGATTACACAAACACTGTGCTGGGTGATTATACAAACACTGCACTGGGGGATTATACAAACACTGTGCTAGTGGATTGTACAAACACGGCGCTGGGTGATTATACAAACGCTGCACTGGGTGATTATCGAAACACTGTGTTGGGGGAATTATACAAACACTTTGCTGCGGGATTGTCCAAACACTGTGCTGGGGGATTATACAAACACTGTGCTGGGGGATTATACAAACACTGGCCTGGGGATTAAACAAACACAGCACTGGAGATTGTACAAACATTGCACTGGGGGATTACACAAACACTGCACTGGGGGATTACATGTACACTGTGCTGGGGGATTACACGCACACTTCGCTGGGGATTATACAAACTCAGTGCTGGGGGATTATACAAACACTGCGCTGGGGGATTATACAACTCTGTGCTGGGGGATTATACAAACAATGGGATGGTGGGTTATACAAACACTGTGCTGGGATCATAAAAAGAATGGGCTGTCAATTTATACAAAAACTGTGCTGGGGGATTATACAAACACTGCATTGGGTGATTACACAATAACTGCCGTTGGAGGTTATACAAACACTGTGCTGAGGGATTACACAAACACTGTGATGGGGGATTATACAAACACTTTGCTGCGGGATTATGCAAACACTGCGCTGGGCGATTATACAAACACTGCACTGGGTGATTATCGAAACACTGTGTTGGGGGATTATACAAACACTATGCTGCGGAATTATACTAACACTGCGCTGGGGATTATACAAACACTGTGCTGGGTGATTACACAAATACTGCCCTTGGAGATTATACAAACACTGTGCTGGGGGATTATACCACCACTGTGCTGGATAATTATACAAACACTGTCATGGGCGATTATACGAATACTGAGCTGGGGGATTATAGAACACTGCCCTGGAGGATTATACAACTACTGTGCTGGGGGATTATACAAATACTGCCCCTGGGGATTATACAACCACTGTGCTGGGGGATTATACAACCACTGTTCTGGTGGATTATACAAACACTGCAATGGGGGATTATACGAACACTGTGCTGGGTGATTAAACAAACACTGGGCTGGGGATTATACAAACACTGTGGTGGGGATTATACAAACACTGTGCTGAGGGATTACACAAACACTGTGATGGGGGATTATACAAACACTTTGCTGCGGGATTATGCAAACACTGCGCTGGGTGATTATACAAACTTGGCACTGGGTGGTTATCGAAACACTGTGTTGGGGGATTATACAAACACTATGCTGTGGAATTATACTAACACAGTGCTGGGAATTATACAATCACTGTGCTGGGGATTATACAAACAATGGGCTGCGGGATTATCCAAACACTGTGCTGGGGATTATACAAGCACTGTGCTGGGGATTGTACAAACAATGGGCTGGCAATCTATACAAACACTGCGCTGGGGGATTATCCAAACTCTGTGCTGGGGATTATAAAAGCACTGTGCTGCGGGATTATCCAAACACTCTGCTGTGGGATTATCCAAACACTGTGCTGGGGATCATAAAAAGAATGGGCTGGAAATTTATACAAACACTGTGCTGGCGATTATACGAACACTGTGCTGGGTGATTATACAAACAATGGGCTGGGGGATTATACAAACACTGCGCTGGGGAGTATAAAAATTCTGTGCTGTGGTATAATCCAAACACTGTGCTGGGGATTGTACAAACAATGGGCTGGCAATCTATACAAACACTGCGCTGGGGCATTATACGAACACTGTGCTGGGGGATTATACAAACACTGTGCTCGGGGATTATACAACTCGTGTGCTAGGGATTATACAACCACTGCGCTGAGGGATTATACAAACACTGTGCTGGGGATCATAAAAAGAATGGGCTGGCAATTTATACAAACACTGCGCTGGGGGATTATACAAACACTGTGCTGGGGATTACACAAACACTGTGCTGGGGATTATACAAACACTGTGCTGGGGGATTATACAAACACAGCACAGGGTGATTATACAAACACTGTGCTGGGTGATTATACAAACAATGGGATGGTGGGTTATACAAACACTGTGCTGGGGATCATAAAAAGAATGGGCTGTCAATTTATACAAAAACTGTGCTGGGGGATTATATAAACACTGTGCTGGGGGATTATACAAACACTGTGCTGAGCGATTATACAAACACTGTGCTGGGGGATTATACAAACACTGTGCTGAGGGATTATACAAACACTGTGCTGAGGTATTATACAAACACTGTGCTGGGGGATTATACAAACACTGTGCTCGGGGATTATACAACTCGTGTGCTAGGGATTATACAACCACTGCGCTGAGGGATTATACAAACACTGTGCTGGGGATCATAAAAAGAATGGGCTGGCAATTTATACAAACACTGCGCTGGGGGATTATACAAACACTGTGCTGGGGATTATACAAACACTGTGCTGGGGGATTATACAAACACAGCACAGAGTGATTATACAAACACTGTGCTGGGTGATTATACAAACAATGGGATGGTGGGTTATACAAACACTGTGCTGGGGATCATAAAAAGAATGGGCTGTCAATTTATACAAAAACTGTGCTGGGGGATTATATAAACACTGTGCTGGGGGATTATACAAACACTGTGCTGAGCGATTATACAAACACTGTGCTGGGGGATTATACAAACACTGTGCTGGGGGATTATACAAACAATGTGCTGTGTGATTATACAACTACTGTGCTGGGGGAGTATACAACCACTGTGCTGGGTGATTACACAAATACTGCCCTTGGAGATTATGTGAACACTGTTCTGGGGGGATTATACGACCACTGTCCTGGGGGATTACACAAACACTCAATGGGGGATTATACAAACACTGTGCTGGGTGATTACACAAATACTGCCCTTGGAGATTATACAAACACTGTGCTGGGGGATTATACAACCACTGTGCTGGATAATTATACAAACACTGTCATGGGCGACTATACTAATACTGAGCTGGGGGATTATAGAACACTGCCCTGGAGGATTATACAACTACTGTGCTGGGGGATTATACAACTACTGTGCTGGGGGATTATACAAATACTGCCCCTGGAGATTATACAGCCACTGTGCTGGGGGATTATACGAACACTGTGCTGGGTGATTAAACAAACACTGGCCTGGGGATTATACAAACACTGCGGTGGGGATTATACAAACACTGTTCTGAGGGATTACACAAACACTGTGCTGGGCGATTATACAAACTTGGCACTGGGTGGTTATCGAAACACTGTGTTGGGGGATTATACAAACACTATGGTGCGGAATTATACAAACACTGCGCTGGGGATTATACAATCACTGTGCTGGGGATTATACAAACAAGGGGCTGTGGGATTATCCAAACACTGCGCAGGGGGATTATACAAACACTGCGCTGGGGGATTATACAAACACTGCACTGGGGATTGTACAAACACTGCGCTGGGGGATTATCCAAACACTGTGCTGTGGGACTATCCAAACACTGTGCTGGGATTATACAAACAATGGGCTGGCAATCTATACAAACACTGCGCTGGGGGATAATACAAACAATGTGCTGGGGGATTATACAAACACTGCGCTGGGGGATTATCCAAGCTCTGTACTGGGGATTATACAAGCACTGTGCTGCGGGATTATCCAAACACTGTGCTGGGGATCATAAAAAGAATGGGCTGGAAATTTATACAAACACTGTGCTGGCGATTGTACAAATACTGTGCTGGGAATTATACAAACACTGGGCTGGGGATTATACAAACACTGTGCTGTGGGATTATCCAAACACTGTGCTGGGATTATACAAACAATGGGCTGGCAATCTATACAAACACTGCGCTGGGGGATAATACAAACAATGTGCTGGGGGATTATACAAACACTGCGCTGGGGGATTATCCAAACTCTGTACTGGGGATTATACAAGCACTGTGCTGCAGGATTATCCAAACACTGTGCTGGGGATCATAAAAAGAATGGGCTGGAAATTTATACAAACACTGTGCTGGCGATTGTACAAACACTGTGCTGGGAATTATACAAACACTGGGCTGGGGATTATACAAACACTGTGCTGGGGATTGTACAAACAATGGGCTGGCAATCTGTACAAACACTGCGCTGGGGGATTATACGAATACTGTGCTGGGGGATTATACAAACACTGCGCTGGGGGATTATACAACTCATGTGCTGGGGATTATACAACCACTGCACTGCGGGATTATACAAACACTGTGCTGGGGATCATAAAAAGAATGGGCTGGCAATTTATACAAACACTGCGCTGGGGGATTATACAAACACTGTGCTGGGTGATTATACAAACAATGGGATGATGGGTTATACAAACACTATGCTGGGGATCATAAAAAGAATGGGCTGTCAATTTATACAAAAACTGTGCTGGGGGATTATATAAACACTGTGCTGGGGGATTATACAAACACTGTGCTGGGGGATTATACAAACACTGTGCTGGGGGATTATACAAACACTGTGCTGGGTGATGATCCAAACACTGTGCTGAGGGATTATACAAACACTGTGCTGGGTGTTTATATAAACACTATGCTGCGGAATTGCAAATACACTGTGATGGGGATTATACAAACACTGTGCTGAGGGATTATACAAACACTGGGCTGGGTGATTATCCAAACAATGGGCTGGCGGATTATACAAACACTGGGCTGGTGGATTATCCAAACTCTGTGCTGGGGATTATACAAGTACTGAGCTGGGGATTATACAAACACTGGGCTGGGTGGTTATCCAAACAATGGGTTGGTGGATTATATAAACACTTTGTTTGTGGATTATACAAATACTGCCCCTGGGGATTATACAACCACTGTGCTGGGTTATTACACAAACACTGCACTGAAGATTATACAAACACTGCACTGGTGGATTATACAAATACGACGCTTGTAGATTATACAAATACTGCCCCTGGGGATTATACAACCACTGTGCTGGGTTATTACACAAACACTGCACTGAGGATTATACAAACACTGCACTGGTGGATTATACAAATACGGCGCTTCTGGATTATACAAATACTGCTTATATCAATACTGTGATGGGTGATTATACGAACACTGTGATGGGTGATTATACAAATACTGCTTATATCAATACTGTGATGGGTGATTATACGAACACTGTGATGGGTGATTATACAACTACTGTGCTGGGTGAATACACAAACACTGCACTGGGGATTATACAAAACACTGCGCTGGTGCATTATACAAACTCTGGGCTGGGGGATAATACAACCACTGTGCTGGGTGATTACACAAACACTGAACTGGGGATTATACAAACACTGTGCTGGGGGATTATACAAACACTGTGCTGGGGGATTGTACAAACACTGCACTGGGGATTAATCCAAACAGAGTGCTGGGGGATTATACAACCATTGTGCTGGGTGATTACACAAACACCGCGCTAGGGATTATACAAACACTGCGCTGGGGATTATACAACCACTATGATGGCGGATTATACAAACACTGTGCTGGGGGATTATACAACCACTGTCCTGAGGAATAATCCAAACAGAGTGCTGGGGGATTATACAAACACTGCGATGGGAGATTATACAAACACTCTGCTGGGGTATTATACGCACAGTGCGCTGGGGATTATACAAACACTGAGCTGGGGGATAATCCAAACACTGTGCTGGGGGATTATACAACACTGTGCTGGGTGATTGTACAAACACTGCACTGGGGATAATCCAAACACTGTGCTGGGGGATTATACAAACACTGCGCTGGGGATTACACAACCACTATGATGGGGGATTATACAAACACTGTGCTGGTGTATTATACAAACACTGTTCTGGGTGATTATACAAACACTGTGCTGGGGGATTGTACAAACAATGCAGTGGGGATTACACAAACACTGCACTGGGGATTATACAAACACTGTGCTGGGTGATTATACAAACACTGCGCTGGTGGATTATACAAACACTGCGCTGGGGAATAATCCAAACAGAGTGCTGGGGGACTATACAAACACTGCGGTGGGGGATTATACGAACACTGTGCTGGGAGATTATACAAACACTGGCTGGGGATTATACAAACACAACGCTGGGGATTATACAAACACTGGCTGGGGATTATACAAACTCTGTGCTGGGGGTTTATACAAAGACTGCGCTGGGTGATTATACGACACTGCGCTGGGGGATTATACAAAGACTGCACCGGGGAATTATACAACCACTGTGCTGGGTGATTACACAAATACTGTGCTGGGTGATAATACAAACACTTTGCTGAGGAATAATCCAAACAGAGTGCTGGGGGTTTATACAAACTCTGGGCTGGGGAATTATACAACCACTGTGCTGGGTGTTTACACAAACACCACACTGGGGATTATACAAACACTGTGCTGGGGTTATACAACCATTGTGCTGGGGGATTATACAAACACTGTGCTGGGGGATTATACAACACTGTGCTGGGTGATTATACAAACACTGTGCTGGGGGATTGTACAAACACTGCACTGGGGATTAATCCAAACAGAGTGCTGGGGGATTATACAACCATTGTGCTGGGGATTATACAACCACTATGATGGGGGATTATACAAACACTGTGCTGGGGGATTATACAACCACTGTGCTGGGGGATTACACAAACACTGTTCTGGGTAATTATACAAAAACTGTGCTGAGGAATAATCCAAACAGAGTGCTGGGGGGTTATACAAACTGCTGTTATCCCGGCCCACGAGTATCTTAAAACTCTCACCACATTATAGGGTTGTTTCTGATGTTGATGTAGTCCATGTATATGACTGAATTCAGGCCATTTGAGAGCACATATTGATAGAGTAGCATATAAGCGAGACCAGGTAATGTTGGCAGTTTCCTTCCCTGAAGGGAATTAGTGAATCAGATGGAATTTTCTTTTTATACACATGGTTTCATGCTCATCATGAGATTTTTTTTGAACTTCAAGTTCCACCACCTGCCATGGTGCGATTTGAATCCAGGTCATCAGAATATTACTCAAGGCTCAGGATAAATATTCCAGTCACAATACCATAATGTATTGGAATGAAACTTATTAGAAGGAAATAAATATTAATAGGGATATCATGTTGGGAAAATGAATGAGATTAAAGTTCAATGAATTCCCAAAGCCTGATTATCTGTGTTGGAGAGCCCTCCCTGAGGTGGCCTTAAAAGTAATGGATGCATTGGTGGTCGTCTTTCAAGTTCTGTAGATCCTGGAACAGAAGAGGGGAGTTAATGTAACCCCAATGTTTAAAGACAAAGGTGGCACAGAGAAGACAGGCAATTAGAGACAGACTGCCCTGACACTGGGTGTGGGGAAAATGCGAGAGTCCATTCGAAAATGTTTAATAGTAGAGCACTTGGGAAACAGTAAAAGAGTTGGCATGGAGTTACAGAAGAGAAATAATGCTTGATAAATTCACTGGAAGTTTCGATTAGAAGAGATTAGAATACAAAATGGAAGTACATGGGATTGGGACAATGTTCTGACTTGGATCGAGAACTAGTTGGCAAACAGGAAACAGAATGGGAATGAACCTTTTTTCTGAGTATCAGCCAGTGACTAGTGATGTTCCACAGTGATCATTGCTATGGCCCCAGCTAATTGCAATATATGTATTGATTTCGAGCAGGAAGGGGCATAGGGAGAAAGTGGGAACAGGGGACTGAGGTGGATTATCTGCCATGATTATATTGAATAACCGAGCAGGGCTCGAAGCACATACTCCGGCATCTATTTACTATGTTTTGTGTGTAGGACCAGCCAATGCTGCTCGTGATGGAGTTCCGACTCTAAAGGAATGGCGACATAGGTCAAAAAGCTTTCTGAAAAACTGCATTCCCTCCTCAGATGCTCCAAGAGCTGCTGAGTCTCTCCAGCAATTTCTGTCTTTTTCAATTGGTACACACAGCTGCAACTGCCCATTGGTAGTGTAAAAAGTGAATGTTCAACATAGGACCATAGGAACAGGATGAGGCCATTCAGCCTCTCGAGCCCGCTCTTGCTTATTCTAGCTCATGGTTAATCATCTACCTCAATGCCATATTCCCAAGCTATCCCTGTATCACTGATGTAATTAATGAAAGGAACTCTTATCAGTCTCCACCTTGGAGTTAATCAATGATCCAGTTTCCATCGCCGTCTGGGATAGAGAATTCACTGGAGTCACCAATGGAGTGAAGATATTCCTGTTCATCCTGAGCTGAATTGTTTGTCTTTAATTCTGAAGCTGTGCACCCTTACAAGAAGTCTAACAGCCAGGCACAGCACACTTTCTACATCGACTGTGTCTATCCCTATAAGAATGTTGTAACTTTCTGAGAATGTTGCCCATTCTGAAATCTTCTTGTTGAGTACAGATTAAAATCAACTAATTATTGTAACATTTCTTGATCATTATCCACTTTCAAGTGTTTTCCGATCACAGATTGAATTGCTGGAGATAAATTAACTGAAGCTCTGAACAAAATCTTAAACAATTTACTCAACAGTAAATACTAAATCATGAAATGTTACTTAGAAATTGTTATGACAGTACAGCTGACATTGAGAATCACTTTCTGTCTGTTCCAGTTGAAGGCATTCAACAGAAACACAAAGACGTGCTCTGGATACAGGCAGAAAAACTAAAAGTGAAAGCTATCCTAATAAAGGTAAAGATTCAGCTGGTTGATCAATGCACTGAGTTAATGCTCATCTTGAATGTACGAGGTCAGGCAGTTGTACAACATGAACTGCTAGTAAGAGGCTGAGATCATGAAGAGTGGGGAGAGAAACATCTCCAGGGAAAACTGGAAAATGTACAATCTGCTCAATTGTTTTTGGCAGAGAAATTCCATATCTGGGAGTACGGTAGCAGTGATTGGAGGCCCAGGGATTGGGAAAACAACAGTGGTACGAAGATTGTTTATGACTGGGAAACTGGGAAAATATACCCACAGTGTCAGTTTGTTTTCAGTTTTAAATTCTGGGATTCAAGTGCTATTAACTGTAAAATAAATCTGAGGAGTCTGATAGTAGGGTCACAATCCTTATTTTGGGAAAGTTCTGGGAGAGCACTGGAAGGATCCAGAGAGGTTGCTTTTTATATTTGATGAGTTTTAGGAGAGTATAGACTTTACTGAGTCAGAGAAATACAGAACCTGAGTTTGTGTGCATAGATCCCGAATGCTGGTGTGAAGTGTGTGTGAGAGATAATGGGAACTGCAGATGCTGGAGAATCCAAGATAATAAAATGTGAGGCTGGATGAACACAGCAGGCCAAGCAGCATCTCAGGAGCACAAAAGCTGACGTTTCGGGCCTAGACCCTTCATCAGAGAGGGGGATGGGGTGAGGGTTCTGGAATAAATAGGGAGAGAGGGGGAGGCGGACCGAAGACGGAGAGAAAAGACAAGAGAGTTGCAATGGGAGAGAGATTCCCTGAGGTTGGTCCGGAGGGAGGAGGGTAACTTCTTCAGGTTAGGCATCCCTGGAAGAGGCTTCGCAGTGAGGTTAAAATTGTATCAGAGATGATGGGAACTGCAGATGCTGGAGAATCCAAGATAATAAAATGTGAAGCTGGATGAACACAGCAGGCCCAGCAGCATCTCAGGAGCACAAAAGCTGATGTTTCGGGCCTTGACCCTTCATCAGAGAGGGGGATGGGGTGAGGGTTCTGGAATAAATAGGGAGAGAGGGGGAGGCGGACTGAAGATGGAGAGAAAAGACAAGAGAGTTGCAATGGGAGAATCCAGAACCCTCACCCCATCCCCCTCTCTGATGAAGGGTCTAGGCCCGAAACATCAGCTTTTGTGCTCCTGAGATGCTGCTGGGCCTGCTGTGTTCATCCAGCCTCACATTTTATTATCTTGGATTCTCCAGCATCTGCAGCACCTGTTCACAGACACGTGGAAGAGAACGAGACCCTCCACACCACGAGCGATATTCCTTCGTCCTGCTGGGTCCTTGGTCTGTCATTGCATCCCTTCTTCACACAATGTGACAGAGAGTTCCCAAGGCCATCACTCAACTCTATTCCCACTATATTTACAACATTCTGAGACACCATGGCTGAGAGATTGAAAATCCCCACAATATGTTACGGAAAGTTGGTGAGATGGCCTTCACAGCAGCCTTTGAGAAGAAAATTGTGTCTAGTGATGGAGATCAAGTATGATCTGTAGCTTTCCCAGTTCCTGGCTTTATGATGGACCTTTCCAGAGAGATGGTTCTTTCCACAGTGTGGTTTACACCTTCCCACATCTCACCATCCAAGAGTTTGCAGCTTCTCTTGATGTATTCCTGTCTCCATATCCCGTGAATACCCAAAGTCTCAGTGAGGAAGACAGTTGATTTGTGGTATTTCTGCATTTTACTGCTGGTCTCTCCTCCTCACGGGCAGCCTGGAGATTTTTCTGGTTGCAACGACCTGTGAGAGGTTCACTGCGTGAAGGAGAAGATTTGAAAGTCAGATTGGAAACACAGCATGTCAAAACTGATGAAAGGAACCTTCTGAGTATGTTGCACATTTTGTTTGAGATTCAGAAAAAAGCATTGGCTTACATTGTACTTGGTTCTGCAGAAATCCTTACGTTTTGTGGGTTGGATCTGAAACCAGTTGAGTATGCAGTCCTCTCTCACCTCATAAACTGTGTGATGAAATAAGGGAACATGATTTGGAATCCTGCAGCATTGAGTGTGAAAACCTTCAGCAACTGATACCTACAGTTCACAAATCTCTGGTATTGAGGTAATTCTTTACTATCTCTAACTGGTAAACAAATTGTAGAACTATCACAGAAGGAAATAAATGGTTCACAATTCAGAGAAATTAAAATTTTACTTCTCTCTGAACTAAGGCTGTAAGATTTAAGAATTTCCAACAGCACAGAATATTGAGAAATGGAGTTTACAGCTATGACAGTAAAACACAAGCGGTGGGAAATCAGCCTCCAACAAAATGCCTGAACTGAACAGCCCGCAGTAGGGACATGCTCCACAAACATGGTGAGGCTTGTCAGTGTCTGCACAGAGATGAACTCTGATTGTCAGAATGAGACTGGGTGGAGGGGCATTTAAAGGCTTTAAAGATGGTGATTTATTTAACAAACACATTTGCTCAGTGACCCAAGTGTGTGTAGAGTGGGACCTGTCAAAATCCATTGTTAATTAAAGAAACTTTGAGTATTAATTCGCTGTTTATTTTTAAGCATTTCCTGGGACATCTAAGAAGGAGAAAAGACAAGATCCTGGTTTGATTTAATTTGTTTCTCATACTCTGAATGTTTCTGTTTCGGCTGTGGGACAATAAACTGGGAGGCTCAGGAGTAATGCTCCTGTCTCTTGGTCTCAGGAAACCAGGTTGTAAAATACAAAAAATTCAGTAAGTACTACAATCTGAGTTTATGTATATGAAGGTGCATATTGAATGGTATATGTCAGTCTCAGTATCAGTGATATGGCATTAACCCTGACTCTTCTTATTTCTCTCTCTCCGAACCCAGTCAGTGGGGTACTGGTTTCACAGCTTCTTGAGGTGAGGATCTCACCTCTGCCATCCGTGTAAACCAGTCCCTCATTTTTCTCAACCTACGATCAAACACTTTCACACATCAATATGTCCCCACTCTCTACCAACTCATAAAGAACTGCAGGAATCTGAAGCAAATCTGATGAGTGTCTGTCTAAAAGGCTTATGTAACCAGCAGCATTTTAATGTTTTTGTCAGAGCTATTGATTGAAGTTTTTAAATTGTTATTGAAGTAATAAGTTCACTGCCCCTATTCCCACAATGCTGCTCAATTTGTTTATTTCTTTTTTCATCCTCAATGATTTTAGGCAGGTCACCTGGGCAACTGAAATCACTGCAGGGCACAAGGCCTGGACTGAACGTGACAGTGTAAACATTTCAGTTCATAAACACCACTCCTTGCATCATAGGGACATTCCTATATTCACTGTCCCTCCCTTTAAATGGCTGCACTCCAGGTTGAAATCTCACAGACTGTTTCCAGGTATCCACCTCAGGCTCAGTGAGAATGTGAGAGACGATTATGTTGAGTACCTGTTAAGTATCCTACCATTCCCCATTGGGTATCGGGAAGTTACAGCTACAATTCAAGCAGACACACCAAGACAAACATCTCGGGGCAATTTGAGTTAAAAGTTACAATGATTTTACCAACAATATCGACAGCTGAGAAATGGGCAGAAAAGAAGCTTATCATTTTGGTATAAAACTGGTGTTTCAGATGCTTAAAATAGAAATGGCAAAGTTTCTGTGAGACTGCTGATTTATCATGGCCATTTCTCAGTAGATGAGCAAGTTAAGGGATAGATATACATTCAGACATCCTGATCATCATGTGTTCTCGCAGACAGCATCTGCTGTATCCACTTGAGCAGGCAGACCACGCCATTGAACAACTACTTATAGAACATAGAACATTACAGCACAGTACAGGGCCTTCAGCCCTCGACGTTGTGCCGACCTGTCATATCGATCTCAAGCCCATCTAACCTACACTATTCCATGTAAGTCCATATGCTTATCCAATGACGACTTAAATGTACCTATAGTTGGCGCATCTACTACCATTGAAGGCAAAGTGTTCCATTCCCTTACTACTCTTTGAGTAAAGAAAGTACCTCTGACATCTGTCCTATATCTTTCACCCCTCAATTTAAAGCTATGCCCCCTCGTGCTCGCTGTCACCATCCCAGGAAGAAGGATCTCCCTATCCACCCTATCTAACCCTCTGATTATTTTATATGTTTCAATTAAGTCACCTCTCAACCTTCTTCTCTCTAATGAAAACAGCCTCAAGTCCCTCAGCCTTTCCTTGTAAGACCTTCCCTCCAAACCAGGCAACATCCTAGTAAATCTCTTCTGCACCCTTTCCAAAGCTTCCACATCCTTCTTATAATGCAGTGACCAGAACTGTACACAATACTCCAAGTGAGGCCGCACCAGAGTTTTGTACAGCTGCATCATAACCTCTTGGTTCCGGAACTTGATCCCTCTATTAATAAAAGCTAAAACACTGTATGCCTTCTTAACAGCCCTGTCAACCTGGGTGGCAACTTTCAAGCATCTGTGTACATGGACACCGAGATCTCTCCACTCATCTATACTACTAAGAATCTTACCATTAGCCCTGTACTTTGCCTTCTGGTTACTCCTACCAAAGTGCATCACCTCACACTTGTCTGCATTAAACTCCAATTGCCACCTCTCAGCCCAGCTCTGCAGCTTATCTATGTCTCTCTGCAACCTACAGCATCCTTCGTCACTATTCACAACTCCACCGACCTTAGTGTCGTCTGCAAATTTACTAACCCATCCTTCTACGCCCTCATCCAGGTCATTTATAAAACTGACAAACAGCAGTGGACCCAACACCGACGCTTGCGGTACACCACTAGTAACTGGTCTCCAGTATGAACATTTCCCATCAACTACCACCCTCTGTCTTCTTTCAGCAAGCCAATTTCCAATCCAAACTGCTATATCTCCCATAATCCCATTTCTCCGCATTTTGTACAATAGCCTATCGTGGGGAACCTTATCGAACGCCTTGCTGAAATCCTTATACACCACATCAACCGGTTTACTCTCATCTACCTGTTTGGTCACCTTCTCAAAGAAATCAATAAGGTTTGTGAGGCACGACCTTCCCTTCACAAAACCATGCTGACTATCCCTAATCAATTTATTCTTTTCTAGATGATTATAAATCCTATCCCTTATAACCTTTTCCAATACTTTACCAACAACTGAGGTAAGGCTCACTGGTCTATAATTACCAGGGTTGTCTCTACTCCCCTTCTTGAACAGGGGAACCACATTTGCCAACCTCCAGTCATCTGGCACTATTCCTGTAGACAATGACGAGATAAAGATCAATGCCAAAGGCTCGGCAATCTCCTCCCTGGCTTCCTTTCCGGCCCAGGGGACTTATCTATCTTCACCCTCTGAAGGATTTCTAATACCTCTTCCTTGTGAACCTCAATCCCACCTAGTCTAGTAGCCTGTATCTCAGTATTCCCCTCGAAAACATTGTCGTTTTCTAGAGTGAATACTATTGAAAAATATTCATTTAGCGCTTCCCCTATCTCATCTGACTCCACACACAACTCACCACTACTATCCTTGATTGGGCCTAATCTTACTTTCGTCATTCTTTTATTCCTTAAATACCTATAGAAATCCTTAGTGTTTACCCTTATCCTATCCGCCAACAACTTCTCATGTCTCCTCCTGGCTCTTCTGACCTCTCTCTTTAGGTCTTTCCTGGCTACCTCGTAGCCCTCAAGTGCCCTAACTGAGCCTTCACATCTCATCCTAACAAAAGCCTTCGTCTTTCTCTTGACCAGAGATTCCACCTCCTTCGTAAACCACGGCTCCCGCACTCTACATCTTCCTCCCTGCCTGACAGGTACATACTTATCTAAGACACACAGGAGCTTTTCCTTGAATAAGCTCCACATTTCTAATGTGCCCATCCCCTGCAGTTTCCTTCCCCATTCTATGCTCCCTAAATCTTGCCTAATCTCATCGTAATTGTCTTTCCCCCAGCTATAACTCTTGCCCAGTGGTATACACCTATCCCTTTCCATCACTAAAGTAAACATAACAGAATCGTGAGCGCTATCACCAAAGTGCTCACCTACTTCCAAATCTAACATCTGGCCAGGCTCATTACCCAGTACCAAATCTAATGTGGCTTCGCCCCTTGTTGGCCTATCTACATACTGTGTCAGGAAGCCCTCCTGCACACACTGGACAAAAACTGACCCATCTATCGTACTCGAACTATATTGTTCCCAGTCAATATTTGGAAAGTTGAAGTCCCCCATGACAACTACCCTGTCTCTCTCACTCCTATCGAGAATCATCAGTGAAAGCAAATTGATAGCTTGAAGATAAAAAGCACAGCCCATTGATTGATTGATTGATCCATTTGTCAGCCTGGATGGTGAGTGACTTTGAGGAGAACTTACAGCAAATGGATGATGTCACCTCTCATTCATTGTCTTGTTTACCTGCCCATTAATTGTGCACATTCCCACAATTGCCAAACAACTCAGTCTTTAAATATTTTTGTTATTAACCATTTGTATAGTTGGTGTTGAAGATAAAACGTTTATGCTAATGAATAAATTAAATATTGCCAGTGGGTGACTTGCTCCCTCACTTCTTCTTTAAAATATTTGACATTAAATTGCAGATAAATTTGCACATTTCTTGATCTCATGAGGAGATGAACGCTTCTGTCTCAAAGTTATACCTTTGAGGAAGGTTTCAAGAGGATGTTGGTGGTAACAAGGATGTATATATCAGCCCTGTTAGCCCAGTGTATGTATAATCACCCAGCACAGTATTGATATAATCACCCAGCGCAGTGTTTATATAATCCCCCAGCACAGTGTTTGTATAATCCCCCAGCACAGTGGTTGTACAAACCCCTAACGCAGTATTTGTATAATCCACTAGTGCAGTGTTTGTATAATCCACCAGCGCAGTGTTTGTATAATCCCCAGTGCAGTGTTTGTGTAATCACCCAGCACAGTGGTTGTATAATCCCCCAGTACAGTGGTTGTATAATTCCCAGCGTAGTATTTGTATAATCACCAGCCCAGTGTTTATATAATCACTCAGCACAGTATTGATATAATCCCCCAGTGCAGTGTTTATATAATCACCCAGCGCAGTATTTGTATAATCCACCAGCACAGTGTTTGTATAATCCCCCAGCGCAGTGTTTGTATAATCCCCCAGCACAGTGTTCGTATAAGACCCCAGTGCAGTGTTTGTGTAATCACCCAGCACAGTGTTTGTATAATCCCCCAGCGCAGTGTTTGTATAATCACCCATCACAGTGTTTGTATAATCCCCCAGCACAGTGGTTGTATAATTCCCAGCGTAGTATTTGTATAATCACCAGCCCAGTGTTTATATAATCACTCAGCACAGTATTGATATAATCCCCCAGTGCAGTGTTTATATAATCACCCAGCGCAGTATTTGTATAATCCACCAGCACAGTGTTTGTATAATCCCCCAGCGCAGTGTTTGTATAATCCCCCAGCACAGTGTTCATATAAGCCCCCAGTGCAGTGTTTGTGTAATCACCCAGCACAGTGTTTGTATAATCCCCCAGCGCAGTGTTCGTATAATCACCCATCACAGTGTTTGTATAATCCCAGAGCACAGTGTTTGGATTACTCCCCAGCACAGTGTTCATATAATCACCCATCACAGTATTTGTATGATCCCCCACCGCAGTGTTTGTATAATTCCCCAGCACTCTGTTGGGATTATTCCCCAGCGCATTGTTTGTATAATCACCCAGCCCAGTGGGCGTATAATCCCCCAGCACAGTGTTTGTATAATCCCCAGCACAGTGGTTGTATAATTCCCTAGTGCAGTATTTGTATAATCCTCCAGCACTGTGTTCGTATAATCCCCAGCGCAGGATTTGGACAATCCACAGGGCAGTGTTTGTGTAATCACCCAGCACAGTGGTTGTATAATCCTCCAGCACAGAGTTTGTACAATCCCCAGCGCAGTGTTTGTATAATCCCCCAGCGCAGTGTTTGTGTAATCACCCAGCACAATGGTTGCATAATCCCCAGCAGAGCAGTTGTAGAATCGCCCAGCGCAGTATTTGTATAATCCCCCAGCACTCTGTTTGGATTATTCCCCAGCGCAGTGTTTGTATAATCACCCAGCACAGTGGTTGTATAAGTCCGCAGCACAGTGTTTGTATAATCCCCAGCACAGTGGCTGTATAATCCCCTAGTGCAGTATTTGTATAATCCCCCAGCACAGTAGTTGTATAATCCCCCAGCGCAGTGTTTGTATAATCACCCAGCACAGTGTTTATATAATCACCCAGCACAGTGTTCATGTAAACCCCCAGCGCAGTATTTGTATAATCCACCAGCGCAGTGATTGTATAATCCCCCAGCAGTTCTTTCAGTTTTTATTATTCTGGAAAATCCTTACTACTGTCTCTTTACAGCAGGTATCTGTTTCTGTAGGTATCTGGAACAAGAATGTATGTAATACACAAGGTGTGATCTCACCTATTGTACAAACTTTCAAGCTGTACTGAAATCCTCGCGTAAGCAAGGCCAACATGCTGCTTGCCTTTCTCACACCTTGTTACCCTACTGCACCATCATTTTTGATTTCAATGACCACTGTACAAGGACATCCACACAGTCATAGATTCATATAACATGGAAACAGACCCTTCAGTCCAACTCGCCCATGCCCAAACTAAACTGTTGCCATTTGTCTACGTTTGGCTCAAATGCCTCTAATTCTTTCATATCCTTGTACCTGTCTGAACCGTCTTTTACATTTTGTAACTGTTCCTGCATCTACCACTTCCTCTGGACAATGACCAACCCTCCCTCTCATCCCTACTCCTGGACCTGACACAAAGTCTCCATCGTCTCTCCCACCGATTTGCTCCTACCACCTCACTGTCCAATCCCCACCACTCTCTAACTGCACTCACCTATCACCATCCCAACTACCTTCCCCAGCACCACCCGCTCCCGCTATTTATTTCCGAGCTCTCTCTACCCTCCCCAAGCTCTGAAGAAGGTTACTGACCCGAAATATCTAATTTCCTGCTCCTCTGATGTTGCCTGGCCTGCTCTGTTCTTCGAACTCCCCACTGTGTTATCTCTGACGCCTGCTTTGGCAGTTCTTCCTATCTCAGGATCAGTTTGTGATCAGTTTGCTGTGCTGGAAAGCTGTGAAATATCCAAAGGGGTGGATGAATCCTTTCTTGCTTGGATTGAGGATTGGCTGTCTGACAGAAGGCAGAGAGTTGGGATAAAATGCTCTTTCTCGGAATGGCAACTGGTGACGAGTGGTGTCCCGTAGGGTTCAGTGTTGGGGCCACAGCTATTCACTTTATATATTAAAGATCTGGATAAAGGGACTGGGGGCATTCTGGTGAAGTTTGCCGATGATACGAAGATAGCTGGACAGGCAGGTAGTACTGAGGAGGTGGGGAAGCTGCAGAAAGATTTAGACAGTTTAGGAGAGTGGTCTAGGAAATGGCTGATGAAATTCAATTGAGTAAATGTGAGGTTTTGCACTTTGGAAAAAAGAATACAGGCATGGACTATTTTCCAAATGGTGAGAAAATTCACAAATCAGAAGTGCAAAGGGATCTGGGAGTGTTGGTCCAGGATTCTCTAAGTCCGTAATTAAGAAAGCAAATGTAATGTCGTTTATCTCAAGACGGTTGGAATATAAAAGCAGCAATGTGCTTCTGAGGCTTTATAAGGCTCTAGTTCGGCCCCATTTAGAATATTGTGTCCAATTTTGGGCCCCACATCTCAGGAAGGACATACTAGCCCTGGAGCGTGTTCAGCGGAAATTCACACGGATGATTCCTGGAATGGTAGGTTTCGCGTATGATGAACAGCTAAGGATCCTGGGATTGTACTCATTAGAGTTTAGAAGGTTGAGGGGACATCTAATAGAAACTTACAAGATAATGTATGGTTTAGAAGGGGTGGATGCTAGGAAGTTGTTTCGGTTAGTCAGGGAGACTAGGACCCATGGGCACAGCCTTAAAATTAGAGGGGGTAAATTTAAAACTGAAATGAGATGACATTTCTTCAGCCAGAGAGTGGTGGGCTTGTGGAATTAATTGCGGCAGAGTGCAGTGGAGGCTGGGACATTGGATGCCTTCAAGGCAGAGATCGACAAATTCTTGATCTCAAAAGGAATCAAGGGCTACGGGGAGAGTGCAGGGAAGTGGTGTTGAAATGCCCATCAGCCATGATTTAAATGGCGGAGTGGACTTGATGGGCCGAATGGCTTTACTTCCACTCCGACGTCGTATGGTCTTATGGTCTAAGTGCAAATTGTTGTGGAGATTGTCGAATTTCAGCTGTCCTTGGAGACTGATTACACTTTTCCTCCAACGACCTCCAAAGAGCGCTGTTGGCCTGTTACACTTATCAAGAAAGGTTGGTTATAATCTGTAACTCCTGGAAGATATCCCAATCTTCATCCACAAGTCATACCCATGTGCTCCAACCAGAACTTCTGTTGAATAAATTGGCAGGGTAGCACTGACAATAAAAGAGATCAATTTTCTTTTTGCTGACATGTGAGTCCGTCTATGTCTTTCAGTCTCTCACCAATGAAGTCACGAACTGAATGAGATTTTTAAAATTCTTTTGAGTTTCATCTGTGCATTCCCTGTGGTACGATCAAAAGGTGCTGACAAATTTCAAAATGCGCGCCCTCTGACTGTTCCTGTTATTGCTGCTCACAATCCCCATGTCAGATGAGGCAGAACTGAATGACAATACGTTGGCTCACATTGTTCTCTGGTAAGTGTAACTGAAACAGAACTTGCCTGACCAGCTCTGTGAGCTGATGGCTGCACTCAATGTTCAATCAAACCTCAGCTTCCTTGCCTGTCACACACTGGTAAAAAATGGAGAGTGCACAGTAGGTTTTGGGAGTGTTCTGTAGCTATGTGAACTATGTCTCAACCCACAAACTACGATTTTCATTGCTCCCTGAGGAAGAGACTTCCAATGAAATTGTTGCCAGATTTTCTGGGGTCACAGTGGTAAGGGAACTCGACACTGTCCACTGACTCTTAAAAAAAAGGAGAGCGCAACAAGATATCAAAGTGAAGGTTGAAGAAAATGCCCAAAATACACTCTCAGGCAAGATTAGACTGTTCAGTGTATCATCCAGTTTATCTCTCAAGTTGCCTTTGTCTCCCTCTACCTCTTTCTATATTGTTTACATTTCCTGTCTGTCTGCAAGATTTTTTTTCTTTTTGTCTTTTGCTTTCGTTCTTCTGTTTTTTTTTGGTTGCCTACAATTTGTCTTTACCATTGCAAACTCTTTTTGTTCCACATTATAGATTCACTTCACCTGATGTGACAGTGCTCTGATCCTTGTGTTTGCAAGTAAACCTGCTGGACTTTAACCTGGTGCTATGTGAATTTTGACCTTGTCCATCCCAGTCTAAAACTGGCACCTCCATCATGGTCACAATTATAGAATGAAAGAGTCATACAGCACAGAATCAGACCCTTCACTGCAACCAGTCCTTTCCAATGAAAATCCCAAACTAAACCAGTCCCACTTGTCTGCTTCTGGTCCATATCCCTCCAAATCTTTCCTATTCCTGTATTTATCTGAATGTCTTTTAAACCCTGTGACTGTACTCACATCCATTCCTGCCTTTGGAAGTTCATTCTACATGTGAGCCATTCTCTGTGTTAAAAAAAATTGTCCCAAATGTCCATTTTAAATCTCTCTCTTCTCAACTTAAAAAGCCCCCACACCTTGAATGCCCTTTCCTAACAAAAAGGCAACCACCATTAACCTTATCTATACTCCTCATGATTTTATAAACCTTTGTAAGGTCACCCTGCAACCGCCTACGCTGCAGCCTGAAACATCACAGTCTGTCCAGTTTCTCCTTATCACTCAAACCTTCCACAGTGCCCCTGTATCTGTCAATCTATTGATCTGTCAATCTGTCATGATTGTGTGTGGCATTGAAGTATCCAGTTGTGAATCAGTTAAAGTAACTTAAAATGAAGCTGCAACAAATTCTCAAGAAGGCTAGTGGCATTCTGTGATTTATTGCAAGAGGATTTGCACAAAGATGTGTAACAATGTTCCGCTTCAGTCATGCAGGGCAGTGGTGAGACCAGTCTGGAATATTGCATGTGGTTTTGGACTCCTTGGTTAAGGCAGGATGCAGATAATTTGGAGAGAGTGCAGAAGATGCTTGCTCATTTGCTACCTTCAGTCAGCAAGCTGGATCTCCAGAAAATTTGTACAGACTCCTCTTCTGTTCACTGGGATTCAGAGCAGTCAGCAATGATGGCATTGTAACGTTCAGAATGGTTTTGACTGGATGGAATTGGAATGGAGGTTTCTTCTTATGGATCAGTGCAGAAATAGGGGCAATGTTTCAAAAGTAGGTTTTCCCCGATCCAGACCGACATTGGGTTATATTTTTTTCTCTCTCAGACAGTGGTGAAACACTGAACTTTCTGCCTCACAATGCAGTAAAGGCAATTTCAGTGAATGTTAAGGCCGAGATGGTTAGATTCTTCTCAGATAAGATAATCAGGATAAGATGGGAAAATAGAATTGGAATCACTGAGAAGGCATGATCTTGTGGAATGCCAAATATAGCTCTAGGGGTCCCAATGTTTTACTCACTCCGAAAATCCTAACATTCATCTCTTCTGTCTGCCGATCCTTTTCATCAAGTTCATGTTTCCACCCCTCTCTCATTGCTAATGGAGCATTCTATCTTTCCACCCAGTTGTATGTCAAGTTAAGACTGAGAAGAGGAGAAACTTTTTCTCGCAGAGTGTTCAGACTGTTTGAACATTTTTGCCACAGAGAACTGTGGGAGCAGAGTCCTTGTGTATGTTTAAGGCTGAGATTGATGGACTCTTAATCAGTCAGGGAGAGATGTTATTGGGATAACATCCTACTGATTTCTATACTTCTACAAATTAATGTCCCTTAAATGCCTACACATAGGTATGCTTTAAAACTGCCTTCCTGCCCAACTAGAAATTAGGTGTAAGACTTTGTAACTCCTTATCTTCCTACACATCGGTATGCAGACACTGCCTTAAGATTCCTGTCTGAATAGAATTAGAGTTAAACTGTGCAAATCTTTATCTTCCTGTACGGGGATGTGTGGAAACTATCTCAAATAAGGTTAAGTGAGGAACATTTGTAAAGGTGTGAGACTTCTGAGGTATGTAGCTTCTGTCTCTGACAAAGAGGGCAGAACACTGACTTTTGTTCAAGCCAGACACTTTGGCAACTTGAAGTTACATTCTGTCACACTGGCAACTTGAAATCGCCTCCTGCCATTAGCAGCCACTTCACGATCGATCAATACTGTATCCTGGTCTTTTATGTTCTTGATGTAATAATTGTTTTGTATCCTGTCTTTGTCTGTTGTAATAACTGTTTCATGTATCGTGTCATTGTGAGATGTAAAATTGTCTTATGTATAATGCACTCAGTAAAGTATAAAAAGCGGAACTGTCTGCTGCTCGGGGAGAATTACTTATGAGACTCTGCACTCTGTGCCAGGTTGAGTGCAGTGATTCTCCACAGCTTGTACTTGCTTTGTAATAAAGGATTTGTGTTTTTCTAAACAGGCCAGAGTCTTGTTATTGCAGCAAGTCTGTGAGTGTCTCTGAAAACGAACCTGACTTTTGGTGCTGCGAGCAGGGTTCCAACATGTCCAGCAGTCACACACGGAGGGCTGAATAAGTGATCGTTCGAGTGTCAGTGTAGTGAGACGGACGGGCTGGCAAGGTATGATTCACCTTGGTCTCTCTCACTAACTTGCCACCCGTGCGACCCCTCGTCCCTGCGTGACTCTGTACTGACGGAACCCTGAGACAGATCACGGTCTTGAATGCTGCTTAGTCCTCATGCCTGGAGGTTCGAGTCCCCAGGTTAGTAAAGAAATCTGGGAGGTTAGAGTCCCCCAGTGGCCAGGGTTAGAGTCCCTAGGTCAGGTAACTGGAAAAGAAATCCAGGAGGATCGAGTCCCCCAGTGACAGGGGTTGAGTCTCTGAGTCAGGCAATTGGGAAAAGGGAGGGGTTCGTATAAGTTTGGGAAGGTATAATAAGTGTTCAGACCGAGGTATAGATTAGTTACAGTGTCTGTCTGTCTCAGCCACCCTGCCTTAGACCGGTTGTTAAGAGGGGAAATCCCCCACGTGAAGGTCAGGGCCCTGACATGGGTGTTGAGACGAAGGACACTGGTGTAGTATATAGAAACAAGTAAAAAGTGAAAGAGCTGGATAAGTCGGGTGTCGGAACTCCTTTACATCGGTTATGCCGGGATGACCCCGAAAATGAAGTACAAGACAGACGTATTTTGGCATGCCTGAACAAAAAAATTGGGAAATGAGAATTAGCCATTGTGGGGAATGTGGGATTCAGATCTATGTCGTAAGGCAGAAGAGACAGTGGAAAGGGTTAACATCATTCTGGAGAAAGAGCTGAAGAGCTGACTGAAAAATCAAAATCAGCCAGTTGGAAAGGGATCAGTGCCTGTGATAATGAGGGGAAACCTAAAACATGGGAAGTTTTAAAACTGCAGTGTGAGGATCATGAGATGAATGCAAGGGAAAGAGTTAACCAAGAAAAGCGGGAGAGAGAACAATGAGACAAAGAACAGTGACTAGAGCAGCAGGCCTTGTTGACAGAAAACAAAAATATCGGAGGTACCTCCTGACATATCTGGCATGCCAAAATTGCTCCAAATTAATGCCACAGATGAACAAGACAAGGAGGACTGGGGAAGGCACCCCTCTGCCCCTTCGGGACCACTAACCCCTCCACAACCCTACCCGTCCTTGGCCAACCTACATCTGCAGGCACCCCAACACTGCCATCAGTCAGTGGGATGGCTTATCGGTGTTCTTGGGGCCCCTACCTGTTACATGGGTTAGTTGTTCTAGTAGATGTCACAGCTACCTGCTGTACATTTATGGCATGCCTGAACCCCTTGTTGCAGATTTGTGTTTGACAGGCTGGCAGCTCCCTTCTCGGCCCCATTATAGGTTATCATGAAATGATAAAAGGAGGGAATGAGATGTTAACGGGATAACATCCCATTGATTTCTATATTTCTATAAATTAAAGTCTTTTATCTGCCTACACACAGGTATACAGGTTCTGCCCTGAAGCTTCCTGCCCAGCTAGGAATTCAGTGTAAAACTTTTCTAACTCCTTATCTTCCCACACATCGGTATGCAGACACTGTCTTAAGCTTCCTGACTGAATAAAATTAGAATTAAACTGTCTCAATTAATGTTAATGTTAATAATAATGTTAGGTAAGGAACATTTGTAAAGGTGTGAGACTTCTGAAGCATGTAACTTCTGTCGCTGACAAAGGGGCCAGGGCACTGACTTTGTTCTAGCCAGACACACTGGCTACTTAAAATCACAATCTGTCCCGATAACAACTTGAAATCGCCTCCTGCCAGTAGCAGCCACTTCACTGTCAATCTATACTATATCCTGGTCTTTTACGTTCTTGATGTAATAATTGTTTGGTATCCTGTCTTTGTCTGTTGTAATAATTGTTTCATGTATCATGTCATTGTAAAATGTGAAATTGTTTTATGTATCATGTATTTTGTAAAGTATAAAAAGCAGGGAGTGTCCGCTGCTCGGGAGAATTACTTACGAGACTCTGCACTCTGTGCCGGGTTAAGTACAGTGATTCTCCACAGCTTGTACTTGCTTGGTAAGAAAGGATTTGTGTTTTTCTAAACAGGTCAGTGTCTTGTTATTGCGTCAAGTCTGTGAGGGTCTCCGAAAGCAAACCTGACGCTCGCACCCTAACACCACCCCAACCTTAGCTTCAGCATAAACACCACTCGCTACTTGCCATTATCAGTTTTGATGAAGAGTCATCCATCTTGAAATATTAACTATTAAATGTGTTTTCTTCCAACAGATACTCCCAGACCTGCTGAGCTTCAACAGCAAATTCTGTTTTTGTTTCACTATTTGTAAAGCTCATCTCCTTCGCTTGGCCCGAGATACATCAGGACTTCAGCCTCAATCTCTCTTGATCTAGCTATCCTCCTCATCTGAAAAGCCAAAATAAGTTTTTTTTTGTTTAACTCAGCTGCTCATTGCATTTCAGCTGTCAATTTTGTACATAAGTCATCAATTTAAACCATTGGCTTCTTGTTCTGGGCATACACTGTACTGGGCTACTCAACATCTTTCTTCTTTAATGAGATGTCACTTTCAAGGCAAGAACTTTTGCCCGTCCTTAATCTCCTTTGAACTGACAGGTTAATTGAACCATTTAATGTTTTTGAGAAGATTTGCAGCTTGGGCTATGCATTTGGTTGTAGACTTTCCATCCTAGCCGATGTGTTTGCTTGTCGACGTTTCGCCACCCTGCGAGCTCTGGTGAAATGCTGGTGTTTGGTCCTGCTTGTTATTTCTATGCCTCGATTTGCTGGGATGGTTAATATTAATTCTGGTTCTGTTTTTCAGTGGTTTGTTTGTCGGGTACAGTCAGTGTGTTTGTTGATGGAGTTCTGGTTGGAATGCCAGGGCCTCCAGGAATTCCCTGGCATGTCTCTGTTTGGCTTGTGCTATTATGGATGTGTTGTCCCAGTCAAATTCATTTCCTTCTTTATCCATATGTATTGAGACTAGTGAGAATTGGTCATGTCTCTTGCTAGCGAGTTGGTGTTCATGATCTTCATTGTCAGTTTTCTTACAGTCTGGTTTATATAGTGTTTCTTACGGTCCTTGCATGGTATTTTGTATATTACGTTAGTTTTATTGGTTGTGTGTATGGGATCCTCAATGATCATCAGTAGCTGTCGCAGGGTGGTTGTTCATTTGTGAGCTGCCCTAATACCAAGGGTTCATAGTCGTCTTGTGGTCACCTCTGATATGTCTCTGAAGTACGTTAGAGTGGCGAGTGTGTCCGGTCACATTGTGTCTTCCTGCTGTGGTCTGTCGCAGAGGTGAAGGTGGATTGTCCAACTGGAACTCTGTCAACAAACACATTGAACTGGGTGCAATATGCAAATCACTGATAAACAGAACCAGAAGTGACGCCAGCCACCCCAGCAAACTGAGGTTTATAAATAACAAGTGGGACAGAACACTAACACTTCACCGGAGGCGCCCTGACAGTGTTACCAGCAGGGTGATGAAAATTTTGCAATCAAACCCATCGGTTCAGCAAGCTAGTCGACAACCTAACTGAACCATTTCAGAGGGCAGTTAATAGTGTGAAACTTTATCAAACGTTTTCTTGAATATATTCAGTCTCTTGATCTCCATTGTCTTCTGTGGTAGAAAATTCCACTGATATTCTGCTGATTGAGTGAAACAAAAAAAGTTTCTTCATCTCAGTCATGCACCGTATTCTGAGAATGTGACCCTGGTTCTAGACTTCCAAACCAAGAGAACATCATCCCTGCAGTGGCTGTATCAACCCCTACTAAAATTTTATACATTTCAAACAGATCCCCATCTATTCTTTTAAACGCTCGTCAATGCAGGATCACTAGCTTCTCCTAGGTCAGTCCTGCCATCTCAGGTATCAGCCTTGTATACCCATGGTGCAATCCATTGATGGTAAGCCCATCTTTTCTCAGTGAGGGAGACCAAAGCAGCACACAATATTGCAGCTGAGGTTACACCAAGCTCCCAAAAAGAAATTGCAGTTTCCTTCAAAGCTTACAGTCAAACAAAAGCACATCTGAGTGTCGACATCCCATTTAATGCTTTTTGTTAACAACAGAACTACCAGTGTAACCAATTAGTCCCCAGAAACCACTCATTTTGATTTACAGAAGAGGGATAGAATACAGGAAATGGGAGCTTCATCTGTCAAGATCATGTATCTACCACATTTTCTGTGATGAGTAGAACTGCTATAAACAAATTAGATGGGAGGTGTTGTTACATTGCTGTGAAATCTCTTGGTCTTTGCTCATTCCACAGCCCTTGAGCAAAATATTTTTAATCTCATTCTGCTAAAAAAGAGAGAAACCAACATATCTGAGGCATAGTATTGGAGAGAGCAAACTGCAGCCTACAATGTCCAACGTAAGTTCTGCATTTGCAGCTGTGCACATTACATTCTAATATAATTGACAAGAATATCACGATCAATGTGAGTCCGAGACCAATATTAATACTATGTGAGAGCAGTGTGCCCATTGGTGGGCAAGTGGATTCTGTTTCAAACAACTGTTAACACAGAGATCAGAGTCGTCATTAACATGCAAAGTGATTTAATGTGCTCCTATTTCAACATTAAGTTTGTAAAGGACCTTGTTCTTTGAATACAGAAAGGACACTTACATACGCTATGCAAGTGTATCTCAACAAAAGGAGGCAGCAGTCTGAAATAACTGCACAAAGGCTGATATCCAGTCATCAAGTCACCGTTTACTTACTTCTGCATTTTACACTGGCTGCGGGCAGCCAGCTCGATGTCAGTCTCCTGAACTGAGGAGAGTCTGAATCGCCTGGTGATATCAATTTTTTTTCAGTAAAAAACCACCACTTGTGCAAATAACTTCAATAATATACCACCACCAGGAAAAACATCCATGTGACAAAAGCATCATATCAAGCAGAGCCCCTCGGCTATGTGAGAAAAAAAAGTAAGGGTGACGGCAGGGATCAAATCAAAATAGAGTTTATGGGGGAAATAAAGAACTCCATGCCCTGCAGTGCACACCTCTCCTGAAAGGTACAGAGAGCGCTCGTGCACACCATGTACTCCTTCTTCAGGGTCACTGAGACATGGATGTAGCTACTGAAAAGGGGCAGATAGCACCACTGGCCACCCCCAAAGCCATGGCCCTTCCCTCCGACAGCCAGTCAAACATGCAGCATTTCCTCGTTATAAACATCAGCCAGGGCTTTTCTAATTGGCCTGGGTTAACAGCCGCAGTCAAAGATCTCAGAGTCAACATAATCCAACTGGTTCCAGTCACTCCACAGCCCTTCTGTATATTTTATTCCTGCAGGCAATGCTTTGATCAATCAGAATCAAACAGATTGATTTAAAATTTAAACAATGACTGGAAGGTAAACACCAATCATCCTGAATGGGTTCACTTTCCTTGACTACACATCTATTACTCAGAGACGATGTCTATCAAGTTAGTCTTTTGGAAAATGTCTCTCACTCTTGCTCTCTACGGTGTCCCCACCTTGAAAACCAGCATTCACTGCTATATCGCTGCAGTTTAACAAGTGAACATCATGCACTTCTTTTTCTCAGGGAGTAACCCTATTTGATTTCCAGAGTCCTGGTAGCTTGGATGTGAATCCTCACTGATAGATCGGCTTTGTTTAGAGAATGATATTGAACACTGCAGCTTGACATGGCGTTTAGCACTCTGGCTTCAGGTTTGGTAAATGAAGGAGAAACCATTTTCTGCACCAATAAGAAACAGGGACCCAGGTTTTCATCGCAGCGGTGATAATGGCAGAAGTGGCTCAAGGTTGGAAGGTTTTCCTCAGGGAGTAGAAATTCTAATCTTTGCAGGAATGGGTCTGGATGAGAATCTGGGTTATAGATGCATTGGAGATACGAGGGGTGGTGTATAAGGTACAGGAATGCTCCAGGGTTAAGGGGTTTTGGTTTGTATTGATGGTTATGCAGGACATCAAGTGCATGAGCAGGATGGTTTCTAATGGAGTTTATTACAAGTTGGAGCTTTTCAGTTCAGATGGCATGTTATCAATCTTCCCCAAAGTGCTATCGCACAGACAGGTCTCGCACCGAGCCCACATCTGCAGCGCGTAGTCCTGCTTTCATGCTGCAGTTGCTTTTCCTGGAACCCTGCCTTTCGAGAACATAAGTCTAAAACTAATCGCTGTGTGGCTAGTTTACCCCAAATCAGCCGTTGGATCGAGGATGTGTCCCATCGTTTCACTCTCGAGCGAAGGTGGTTTGGAAGAGATGTATCATGTATCATTTTTGGGAAAATAAATGAATTTGTTATTTGTGATAAATATCTCTGCATCTTATTTGCAACATGCACATGACATGCATTATGTAAGTGAGTAAAAACACTTCAATTATTCCACATTTCTTTCTGTTTTCAGACGTTCTTTCAGACATCATGATGCCTATTCAGCCACCAGCAAGAAATCACCTGGTGCAAAACATATCCTCCCAACAAAGAGACGTTTTCAAAAATAAGAAGTGCTTGCTCTTAGAAAGAAGGGTAAACTAACGCTCAGATGAAGGCAGTCAAGGCAGTGTTGGTCATCCAACATCATGAATAACTGCTTTGTGAAATTTGGCTCAAATGATTCAGAAAATTGACTTGAACAAAATAACCTGCCCCTAGAAATATGAACAATGAATGCCAGGCTCAAACAGGTGGACTCAGGATATAAGGTGAAAGTCAAAGGCTGCAGGGACTGGGTCAATTCTGCACTGGAACAACTACATTAGGGCCCAGGAAGTTACAAAAGACAAATTGTGCTGGAAAATCCATGCACGGACAAGAAATTTAAGGACTCAGATTCCGTAGTTGGGACTGGGTCAAATACAGACTGGACGACCTGTGCAGACACAAAGAAAAGTATAGACTGAGGAAAAAAGGGGATTTCCTTTGAGGGAATTTCTCATCAAGTAGACCTGCAGGCAACAGTTCTCATGGAAATATCCTGAGACACCAGTCTTCATTCATCAGGCATCACAATGCTGGTGGAAGACTGACCAGGCAAAGAGAAGGAAGACTGAGGGAGGAGTTCACGCACATACCCTGGCGAAAGAAAGCAATGCTCCAAAAACTTTAATGAGACCGAAGTATTCTACAGCAGCAGACTGTTTCTCCTCTGGTAACAGGGAACAATCTAAAATTGGCATGGTTGTGTACTTACTGCATCTAATTTATGAATGCAGCATATGTATACAGCTGCTTCTTCATGAACTCAAACTATCAGAAAATTACTTACAAATAGTCAGCTGCCTACATCCGGTAATTATTTTTATGAATCATGACAATCAGTAAATCCATGTCCAACTATTTGTACTGTTGATGGACCAAACTGAATCAGAATACTCCATACAATCACATATAATATTTCAAGCCATCTCTTTTTGATATTTCTTCCACTTTTATTTTGCATTTCAGTCCTAATTGCTTCAAGCCCTTATTTTCTCTGCACCAACATTTTGATCTTTAATATCAATGTTTGCTTCAATCATTCTTGTCTCCCCTACCATATAACATCTTCCACACTCTAAACGCTTCACTCAAACTGTTGTCGACACCCACTTCACATCACCATCCTTGAGTATGTCCTTTTCTGTTGGCAGGAAAGCCCAACATCAGGTGGCAACACAGTGGGAGACAGATACTCTGGGAGTGTTCACAAATATCTCTGGAGCCAATGAAGTTGCCTGGCATCAGGTGAAACATGGGCAAGGGAACTTCTGCTGACGATCACATACCACCCTCACCCGAGCACACCCTGCCACTGGATCTGATGTGAAGTCAACAGCGAATTAATGGATCGATTAGCAATATTTTCTGATAGAGAGTGGGATGGAAGGTGAAATGACTGAAGAAGATACAATTAACTGATCCATCGGGATTCGGGAAAGAATGGTATCTGAGTACTGCTATATGTTGATATGTCTTCATCAATTAGATGAACTGTACCAGATCAGGACAACAACATCAGTTGTAAAAACCACATAAATTGTATTCTCTTTGTCTGTTGCAAGACTGTATTGATGAGATTTATTATTGAGGTGTTACATATATTTCAAACATTGCATTAGCTTGTGCCACAGTATCAGATTGAAGTGTTGTATCAGCCTGTGGCTTGGAAATAATTTCATGTGTTACACTAGTTTAATATCGCAAATATGATCTCAGTGGCCCACTGTTATCACCTAACCATCAGGAAAGGGGACAGCCTCATCTGAGATTGGATTAGAACCATCAGGGCAGAGGCACTCTCTCATGTGAAACTTAATGATACAGTGTTAAAGTTGAGAGAATGAAATCGCTGAAAAAAATAAGCTTGATCTGGGTATTTGTTGATCATGTTTGAAGATGCTTAATTAATTGTGAACTGCATTATCCAAGTGAACTGCGTTACCAGATATACCCAATCAGCAGAGAATTAACTGCTTCTCTAATTTGTGTCTAATTTAAAATAATACATTGAGAGTTGCTGCAACCACAATATTCCCATGGAGCTCCCACAGCATATAAACACAATAACATCTAATGCAATCACACAAGGTTCGATGCAAACTGACTGCCTCCTTCTCAAACTGAGAGATCACTTCCATCAAAAAAATGCACTATCCAATTGATAGCCTTATAAAAATATACTACCTGATCCTAGTTGTTATTGGTGTTCCTGGTAAGTAGATATTACAATTGAATCGCATAAGCTTGTACCTGAACTGATTGTTGTGTTACTTTGTCCTTGAATGTGTCACATAGGAATCTGCTAAGCACCTTTATATCCATTCTGTGACAGTGTATTATTGGTTCAATTGAACTGAATTAAAGAGGTTATTATCTTAAGTTATCTCATTTCCGAACAAATTTTGTGTATTTCTATCAATGTTCTCACATCAGTTTATTGACTTGAGGAGAAACACATTCACTGTTAAAACCGACCTTAGCGAAGGGAAACAATTTGAGTAAAGTTAATTCTGGGAATGTCTCCCAGTGGAAATGTCTGAGCTGATGGCAAGTCAGCCAATTGGAGCAGCTCTGACCACAGTGACTGACTATGTATTTCTGGGAGTGTCAAGCAATGGATCCAACACATTCCCTTCTGGGTAAAATGTAAGAACAATAAGCCTAGAGAACAACAGATATTGAAGAATTTTCAGAGCTAGATAGAAAGGAATGAATGTATAACATGTACAGAGGAAGCAAAACAACATTGGCCCGTGAGGAGTATAAGAAGTGTGAGACAGACCAAAGAAAGCAATTAGGACAGCAAAGAGGTGGTATGAGAAAACAACAGGTGGGCAAGATTAGGGAGAAGCCTCAAATGTTGTACCTGTACATCAAGGAGAAAGCAATAACCATGTGACGACTTGGGTGCATTCTGGACCAAAGGAGCAATCAATGCGTGAAGATCACAGGACATTGGTAGAGTATTAAATGAGTACTTTAATCTGTCTTAAATAATCAATACTTTAATCAGGTGAAAGAAGATGAATATACAGAATTTGAGAAGCTGAATTGTGAAATTCTTTTTTAAAATTCTATTTTAATTCGAAAGACGGAGATTCAGTGGGGACCTGATTGAAGTCTACAAAATCATGAGGGGTATGGACAAAGGTTGATAGCAAGAAGCTTTTTCCCAGAGTGCAGGACTCAATTACTTGGGTTCATGAGTTCAAAGTGAGAGGAGGAAATTTTATGGGAGATATATGTGGAAAGTTCTTTACACAGAGGGTGGTGGGTGCCTGGAATGCGTTGCTAGACTCAGACACGTTAGTGTCTTTTAAGATGTATCTGGACAGGTACATGGATGGGCAGGGAGTGAAGGGATACAGACCCTTAGAAACTAGGTGACAGGTTTAGACAGAGGATCTCGATCGGTGCAGGCTTGGTCGGCTGAAGGGCCTGTTCCTGTGCTGTAAATTTCTTTGTTCTTTGTTCCTTGAAACGGGCAGAAGGTTGAAAAGCAGGTCCTTGAGGGTAGCAATATCTGAATTACTGCCGATGCCAAGTGTAAGTGAGAGTAGAAATAGGTGGATAGAGCAAATGATTGTGTGGCGAAGGAGCTGGTGTATGGGAGAAGGATTCACATGGAGATATATAGTCATAGAATCCCACAGCACAGAGACAGATCCGTTAGCCCAAACTAGTTCATCCTGGCCCCATAGATGTTATAGGAAGGATAGAAAGGTGGGCAATGGAGGGGGTAGAGTAGCATTTTTGTTTAGGGATAACATTACAGCTGTATGTGGGAAGGATATTCTGGGGAGCACATCCAGCGAAGTTATTTGAATGCATCTGAGAAATAGGAAAGGTAAGATTGCCTAATTGTACTACAGGCTGACCAAGAGTCAGAAATAAATTGAAAAGCAAATTTGCCAGGAGATCTCAGTTATCTGTAATAATAATAGGGTGGTAGTGGCAGGAGATTTCAACTTTCCAAACATAGGCTGCTACTACCATACTGTTAAGGCCTTGGATAGTGAGGAATTTGGTAAGAGTGTACAAGAAAATTTTCTTTTTCAATATGTGAATGTACCCACTAACAAAGCAGCAAAACCTGAATGTCTTTTGGGAAATAAGGCTGGGGAAGTGACTGAGGTGTAATCAGGGAACACTTTGCATCAAATGATCATAATTGCATCAGTTTTAAAACAGATATAGAAAAGGATAGGCACTGATCACTAAGTTAAATTTGTAAACTTAAGGAAGGAAAATATTGACAGTATTAGGCAAGAACTTCCAAAGGTTGATGGGGGCAGTTATTTGCAAGAAAAAGGGATAGCTACAATGTGGGATGCCTTCAAAATGAGACAATGAGAGTCCATAGACAGTATGTTCCTGCTCAGGTGAAGGTTAAGGGCAATAGGTGCAGGAAATGCTCGCTGTCTAGAGAAATTGAGGTTTTGCTTCAGAAAAAGAAGGAAGCATATGTCAGGTGTAAACAGGTGTAGACAGGATCAAGTGAATCCCCAGAAGAGCATAACGGTGTTTGGAGTACACTGAAGAGGGAAATGGGCAGTGCAAAAAGTGGACATGAGATGGCTGTGGCAAATAGGTTTAAGGAGAATCCAATGAGATTCTAAAAATGTATTCAGGGCAAAAGGGTAACTAGAGGGAGAATAACTGCCCTTTAAAGATAAACATGGCAACCAATACGTGGAACTGCAAGAGCTGGGTGAGATATATGAAACAAGTATTTTGCATCAGTGTTTAGCATGGAGAAGGATATGAAAGCTGGACAAATAAATCAGGCTAGGGAGGTGATTGCTGGGCCATTTGCTGAGCTATTTATATGATGGAAAGCCAAAGCTGAGGTGCCGAAAGACTGGACAGTGGCTAACATGGCGCAATTATTTAAGAAATCTGGTAAGCAGAAGCCAGGGAACGATAGACTGATGAGCCTGTCATCAGTGTTAACAAGGTGTAGCACTGGATGAACACAGCAGGCTAAACAACATCAGAGGAACAGGAAGGCTGACATTTTGGGCAGGAATGTTTGTTGGAAGCTCGGGATTTAGACACTTTAATGAAATAGGGAGGGTGGTAAAAGAATCAGGGGAGTGGCATTGCTAGTCAGGGCTATTATCGCGCCTACTGAAAGGCAGTTCGAAAATGATATCTCTACAGAGTCAGTTTAGGTTGAAGTCGGGAACAAGATAGGAGCAATCACTTTGTTGGGTTTGTTTTTTATGGACCCCCAAATAGTTGCAGAGAAGTGGAGGAGCGGATTGGGAGGCAGATACTGGAAAGGTGCAGAAGTCACAGGGTTGTTGTCATGGATGACTTCAACTTTCCAAATATTGATCGGAAACTTTTTAGTTGTAATAGTTCAGATGAAAGGGATTTTGTCCAGTGCATTCAGAAAGGATTCCTGACACGGTACGTAAATAGACCAACACGAGGAGAGGCCACTTTGGATTTGGTGCTTGACAATGAGCTGGGTCAAGTGTTGGACTGGTTGGTAGGAGAGCATTTTGGTGGTAGCGATCATAAATCTGTTACTTTTACAATAGTCATCAAAAAGGGTACATACAGTAGGGTAAGGTTTATAATTGGGGGAAGGGTAATTCTAATTCTGTTAGGCAAGAACTGGGTAACATAAAATGGGAACAGATGCTGTCAGGGAAGAGCACTATTGAAATGTGGAGATTGCTTAAGGAACACATACTGCTTGTGATTGATATGTTTGTCCCTGGCAGGCAGGGAAGATTAGATTCCCTCCAGTGTGGAAACAGGACCTTTGGCCCAACAAGTCCACACCACCCCACGAAGCATCCCACCCAGACCCATCCCCTCTATAACCCACACACCCCTGAACACTACAGGCAATTTAGCATGGCCAATCCATCTAGCCTGCGCATCTTTGGACTGTGGAGGAAACAGGAGCACCCGGAGGTAACCCACGCAGACACGGGGAGAATGTGCAAACTCCACACAGACAGTCACCCGAGGCTGGAATCAAAGCCAGGTCCCTGGTGCTGTGAGGCTGCAGTGCTAACCACTGAGCCACTGTGCCACCCCAAATGCAGTAATATGAGGGAGCCTTGTATCTTGAGAGAGGTTGAGTGGCAAGTTAAGAGGAAGAAGGATGCTTATATAAGGTTTAGAAAACAAGGAACGGAAAAAAGCTTGAGAAGGATACAAGTTATCCAAGAAAGAGCTGATTAAGTGGCATAGGAGAGCTATAAGGGTCATGAGAAAATGATGGCAGATAGGATCAAGGAGAGCTCCAAGGCTTTTTATATGTAAGTAAAGAATAAGAGAATGACCATTTAAAGGGTAGGGTTGATCAAGGATTGTAGAGAGAATTTGTGCACAGAGCCTAAAGAGATAGGTGAGGTCCTTAATGAATATTTTTCTTCAGTGTTCACAACTGGGAGGGACCTGGCTGTAGGGGAGGACAGTGTGAAACAGGCTGGTAGGCTAGAGGAGGTCGATATAGGTCAGGAAGACGTACTAGGAATTTTGAGGAACTTGAAAATAAATAAGTCCCCTGGGCCTGATGGGATTTATCCAATGATTCTATGGGAAGTAAGGGAACAGATCGCAGGGCCTTTGGTGATGATCTTTTCATCTTCTCTGTCCACGGGCATAGTGCCAGAAGATTAGAGAGTGGCAAAAATCATTCCCTCATTCAAAAAAGTCAATAGGGATAACCCCAAAAATTACAAACCAGTTAGTCTTACTTCAAAAAAAAAAAAGTGGTGGGAAAATTATTGGAAAGGGCTCTGAGAGATAGGATTTATGATCACTTTTTATAGCACAGTTTGATTTGTGATAGTTAGCATGGATTTGTGAGGCGTAGATCATGCCTCACAAACCTTACTGAATTCTTTGAAAAGGTGATCAAACACATGGATGAATCTAGAGTAGTGGATGTGGTATACATGGATTTTAGTAAGGTGTCTGACAAGGTTCACCATGGTGGGTCCATGCAGTTAAAGTAAGAAGGCATGGGATAGGGGGAAATGTGGCAGATTGGATTCAGAATTGACTGACCCTTGGAAGATAAAGGGTGACAAGTAGACAGAAAATATTCAACGTCGTGCTCAGTTATGGATGGTGTACCACAAGGATCTGTTCTGAATCCTCTTCTATTCATGATTTTTGGAAATGAATTTGGATGTAGGGGTGAAAGGGTCAATTAGTAAGTTTGCAAACCTTATGAGGGTGGATTGAGTTGTGGACAGTGCGGAGGTCTGTTCTAGGTACAAAGGGGCATTGATAGGATACAGAGCTGGGCTGAGAAATGGCAGATGGAGTTTAATCTTGAGAAGTGTGAAATGATTCATTTTGGAAGGACAAATTTGAAAGCAGAATACAGGGTTAACGGAAAGATTCTTGGCAGTGTGTAGGAGCAGAGGGATCTTGGGGTTCAAGTCCAAAGTTTGCTGAAAGCTGCCACCCAGGTGGACACACCTGGGCCATCTCCAACACATCGCTCACCTTCCTGGACCTCTCAGTCTCCATCTCAGATAACCAGCTAGAAACTGATGTCCATTTCAAGCCCACTGACTCCCACAGCTACCTAGAATACACCTCCTCCCACCCACCCTCCTGCAAAAATTCCACCCCCTATTTCCAATTCCTCCGCCTCCTCTGCATCTGCTCCCAGGATGAGGCATTCCACTCCCGCACATCCCAGATGTCCACGTTCTTCAAGGACCACAACTTTCCCCCCGCAGTGGTCGAGAAAATGAGAAAACAAGTGCACTGTAGACCAGTTAACCTGGAGGAACCACTTTGGTTCATTAGTTTGGTTCTTGTGATGAAATGATCCTTCCTATAAGAGGCCATAATTCGAGTTTACGAGAATGAGTGATCAATACAATCTGACAAGAAAAGATATTCTAATTTTATTTCTTCTTGAAACATGTAAGATCCAGAAGGAAGTCAACAGAATAACAGAGGTTATCTCCCTGACAGGAAAATCCAAAGCATAGCAACATATTCTCGATGCAAAGGGTCACTGGTGTAGGATTGGTGAGGTGAAATTTCTTTATTCAAAGGCAAGTAAATTCTGAAATTCTCTACGGCAAATGTTCCAAAATTAAATATATTCAAAACTGAGACTTATATTTAGGGCCCTAGAAAGTGTTGTAGAACACTCAGAACTCAGGGTTCACATGCATAGTACATTGAAAGTTGTGCGTTGAGTAAGCAGACTGTGATGAGTTGATGAATATTGTTTGGCTCAAGAGTAGGCCAGATTTTGCAGACAGACTTTAATGTGGATAAGTGGGAAATTGTCCATTGCAACTGGAAAAGATAAGGGCAAATTATGATTTAAATAAGAAGCAGATTCAAAGTGCGTCAGTGTAGAGGGATCTGAGCATCTTTGTGCATGAATCACAGGATGTATGCAGGTGCAGCTGATTATAAGGAAGGCAAATGGAAACCTGGCATTTATTCAAAAAAGACTGGATTATTAAAGTAAAGAAGTGTTGTTGCTACTGTATAAGGCATTAGTGAGACCACACTTGGAGTACAGTGTCCAGTTTTGTTCTCCTTAGTTGAGGAAGAATTTGCTGGCACAGGAGGCAGCTGAGAGGAGGTTCACAACTTTGATTACAGGAGATAAAGAGCCGTCAGATGATAAACAGTTAAACAGTTAGGGCTTATAGTCACAGGAATTCAAAAAAATGATGGGAGTTTGATTGGGGTATAGAAGATGCTGATGGGGATTGATAAGGTGGGTGTTGAACAGATGCTTTCCACTTGTGCGATAGTCTTGAACAGGAGGGCATAGAAATTGAATGACGGAATGTAGGTTCAAAACTGAGCAGAAAGCATTTCTCCCAGAGAGTTATGAATCTGTGGAGCTCGTTGCCCCAGAGTGTGTGGGAAGCAGAATCAATCAATAACCTCCAGAAAAAAATAGGTCAGTTTTTGACGAGAAATTGGATAGAGGACCATAGGGGACAGGATGAAAGTGGAGTTGAGACCAGGATAAGATCACCCATGATCATGATAAATGGTGGAGTTGGCTCAAAGGGTTGAGTTACGAACTCTCACTTCTAATTGCTAGATTTCCATGTTTCAATGTGTAGAATCTGGAGAGAGTATGGACACATCAGCAACTGTGTATGAATTCTGAATTCAGATTCAAGATAAACGCCCACTGCAAGGCAAAGCAAAATCTCAGCTTTTATAAAATTGTAACAAAACTGAATATAGTCACTCCAAAAACCAGGAAGTTTCTGATCTTGATAGTATCTAAACTGTGGATGGGATAGGTATAATCCTGGAATAGATTAGGTTCTGAGTTAGTTCCAATCCTCTCACAGGGTCCTTATCCATTCAGGGCATGAGTTTGATCTCACTGAGAGTCTGATGCATTTGAAGCCTGTTCCTTGAAGTCAGGAATTTTGGATGGTTTACTTCACGAACACTGCTTGTTATAATCCGTATCATGGCAGTTGTAAATGGAGATGATGGTGGGTTCTTAGCACATTGCACTTAGGACTGAATATTTTGTTTTATTTATCGTTTTGAAATCTATTCTATCTTTTATAACATGCTGAATTTCCATCCCTCCTCTTTGAGTCAGATACAGAGTGCACTGACAAATAAATTATAATTGTGTTTTGTCTCCTCTCACTTTTTTTTAACAGTTAATTTACTGGCGATTGTCATTCTGTCCCAGGGTAAGTGTGGCCTCTGCACCTGCACCTCTCGGTACCTGGTTTCCATGGCATCTGCAGACCTACTCGTCATCATCACCGAGGTCATGCTGTGGCGCGTACTTTATTATTATGTCCCGGGATCTTTCCTATATATTACACCTGTATGCAGTGTTATAAATGTCCTGAGATGTGCAGCAACTGACTGTTCTGTTTGGTTCACCGTCACTTTCTCCTTTGATCGGTTTGTCGCCATTTGTTGCCAAAAACTGAAAACAAAGTACTGCACTGAGAAAGTAACCCTGTTGGTTTTATCAATAACTTGCATTCTGTCCTGTTTGAGAAGTGTCCCCCTTTACTTTACACTTGAAGCTGGTGAGGTAATCAACAATATCCCATGGCTCTGTTATATAAAACCAAACTTTCATACTGACCCGGGATGGATAGGATTTGATTGGTTTGACAAGATTATGAATCCATTGCTGCCTTTCACTGTAATTCTGTTGCTCAATGTTTTGACTGTCCGACACATCTTAGTGGCCAGTCGTGTTCGTAAAGGACTAACGGGCGGAAGAAAAGCACAGAATCATATTGACCCAGAGATGAAGAGCAGAAAGAAATCGATGATTTTGCTTTTCAGCATATCTGGCAGCTTCATTCTTCTGTGGCTGGTGTATGTCTTACATTTCTTATATTATAGCACAAGTGGTGTAAATACAAGGGATTACAACAACTCAGAATTCACATTTCAACGTGTCGGCCTTATGCTGCGGAATTTAAGTTGCTGTACAAATACCTTTATTTATGTGGCTACTCAGTCAAGGTTTAGAGAGCAACTCAGGAAACTGGTGAAATACCCAATGACATCAATGATGGAAGTCGTTCATGAACAAACCAATGGGGAGCATTTTAGAGGCAGATTCCAGTGATTTGAGTTCGCAGACATGGAATTTTTGTCCAAAGACTGTCAATAGAGTCAAAAGCAAGAGAAGTGCAAGCTGTGAACATGTGTTAAATGGAGGGCCAGTTGTGATCCAGACTGAAAGAGGTATGGTGCTGGCTGCATAAGAGGACAGGAAAAGTCCACCCCAATATCTCAAACAAGTGATGTGTTCGATTTCAGTGATAATGGGAACTGCAGATTCTGGAGAATCCAAGATAACAAAGTATGGAGCTGGATGAACACAGCAGGCCAAGCAGCATCTCAGGAGCACAAAAGCTGACGTTTCGGGCCTAGACCCTTCATCAGAGAGGGTCAGCTTTTGTGATCCTGAGATGCTGCTTATCCTGCTGTGTTCATCCAGCTTCACACTTTGTTATTGTGTGTTCGATTTCATCTTACTGTTACTCAAGAAATGCAAATTAAATAAGCCTCTTCTTATGAAAGCACCGATTTTCTCTCTTTTCAGAAATAATCTATTGAGCCTGTCTTCCTTCCATTCTGGTGAGATCTTCAAGACCAATTTCTTTTCCCTCACTTAAATCCATCCCAACCTCAATAATTCACTCTCTCTCTTTCTGGTCCACTCTGTCAGTCCTCTCTTTCTCTCTTACTCTTGCTTGTCACTCATTAAGTTCATTCCCAATTTTTCTGATCAGTCAATTACCCTCCAGATTTCACTGCCTTTGGTCACTGTCTTTGTGTTTGTGAGACACCATAACAGTGTGTGTGAGGTGGTGCTGTCACATATCAGTGTGGATAGATGATTTATTGTCTCAAATGATACTGAGAGTGGACGTTCATGGGTGTTATTTAGATTAGCAAATCTACAGGGAGAAAATCCAGGACCTCAACCTTTTCCAAGTTATGTGTTAGGCATGGATGGTATGGCAGAGATTGCTAGATTTGCTCATGAAGCAAACATATCTTGAAAAATAAGTTATGAAGTTGATATAATGTGACATCAAAGGGCTATGAAAAGGAGTTAAGTGAGTTAGAAAATATCGAGTTAATGGACTTCAATCTGGAGAGGTGTGCAAGCGTCTGTTTTGGACAGAAGAATGAAAAGAAGCACATTATGAGCAATGAGTTGAAGGATCATGGAGAGATTTTGGATTCTGTCTGTGTGCAGAGATAGCCAGTGTCTGGACGGGAGTGCAGGGAGTGAGGCGGAACCCTCAAGGTAGCAGTGGAGAAGGTTCAGGTTTTGCAATTTGCCGTATTTGTTGGCTAAATTAACCGTCATTATCCATCACTAATTGTGTTTGAAATTAATACAGTAAACCTTCGAAACTGAGCAGGTCTGGCAGCATCTGTAGGAAGAAAACAGAGTTAATGCTTCGAGTCTGGTGACTCTTCATCAGAACTGATAGCAGTTGGTCATAAATAGTACTTATCCTAAAAACTGGGTTGGGAGGTGGTATGGTGGGAAAGGGAAGGGGTGAGCAGGTGGTAGAAATACAGCCCAAAGAGAGAAAGAGAGAGAGAGAGAGAGAGAGAGGTGTGACAATATGTGCCTTTAAGAGGGATTTATTCTGTTTGGTTTCTCTTCACGAGCAGGTTGTGAAGCAAGTGCTGACTTATCTGCTCCATGAAAAGTAGAGTAAGTAGTTTTGTTTAAAGTAAACAAAAGAAGCAGGAATGCGCAGATTCAGGCTCACATAGACCCACGGTTTTAGTTTTGCACTTAATTGTTGAATTTGGGCTTTTGGAGTTGAAACTGCCAGATACAGCTCTCTCTCTCTCTCTTTCTCTATCTGTCTCTCTGTGTGCTGCTAGTTTCATCCTGTTGCTGATCCTTCTCCTGGACTGAAATCTGTTGAATTGCTGGATTTGTCTTTGCCAGGCTGTGTTCATGGGATGTGATAATGGGAACTGCAGATGCTGGAGAATCCAAGATAACAAAGTGTGGAGCTGGATGAACACAGCAGGCCAAGCAGCATCTCAGGAGCACAAAAGCTGACGTTTCGGGCCTAGACCTCTCTGATGAAGGGTCTAGGCCCGAAACATCAGCTTTTGTGCTCCTGAGATGCTGCTTGGCCTGCTGTGTTCATCCAGCTCCACACTTTGTTATCTTGTGTTCATGGGATGTTGCTTTATTGGATCAGTTGGTGAGCAGTAGTTAATACATTATTTAAATATTTCAGTGGTGTAAAAGTTTGGTCAATTTTTTGTTTGCATTTTAATTATTGTGTAATGATAAAGTATGTTTTTCTTTAAGCAGTTTGACCATGCAAATTGAATCTGGAATGAAGCACCATTTACTTACCTGGAAATAAAAGTTAGCATACAGAGTATCTCCTTGCCGTTTTTTGGGAGGTTTGGTCTGTTCCATAACATTTGAAAGGGGTGAATAACCAAGGAGTTAATGGATAGCAGGCCAGTACAGAAGAGAAGTTGAATATCTCATAATAAACATGAAGGACAGGGAAAAGCTGTGCAATGGGAGAACGAGTGAGCTTCCCATCAGCCCTGTTCCACCTTCTGTTCGGATCCTGGCTGATCCCTTCCTTCAAAGTTCAACATTTGTTCTTTTCCCACACGCACGCACACTTTCAGCTTTTGGAAATCAATCTGTTTCTTTCTTTAAAAATATTTCAGTGCCTTCTCCTCCACAGCCTTTTGTGGTAGAGGTCACGAGGTGGTCACCATTCTCTGAGCGAAGACACTTGTCATCGTCTCAGTAGGAAGTGGTGTCCCTATGTATCCTGAGACTGTGGTCCCTTTATCTGGAGTCCCAGACCAGGGAAAGCATGATCATTATCTTGAGCCCTGGCAAAATTCGATACACATCAATGAGACACTTCACCTTCATAAATCATCCAGTGAGTGCAGGGCCACTCAACCTCAACACCCCTCATAGGGCTAACATGGCACAGCAGGAATTATTCTGGGAAAACCTTACTGCTGTCACTTCACAGCAGGTATCAGTTTCTGCAGGTCCCTGGAACAAGAATGTTCGTAATACACCAGCTGTGGTCTCGCCAATAGTACAAACTTTCAAGCTGTAGGAAATCCTCGTGTACCGACATGCTGTTTGCCTTTCTAACGCCTTGCTACACCTTCATTTTTGATTTCAATGACCACTGGACAAGGATGTCTACACAGTCATAGATTCATATAACATGAAAACAGACCCTTCAGCCCAACCCGCCCATGCCCAAACTAAACTGTTGCCATTTGCCTATGTTTGGCTCAAATGCCTCTAATTCTTTCATATTCTTGTACTTGTCTGAAACGTCTTCTAAACTTTGTGACTGTTCCTGTATCTACCGCTTCCTTTGGCAGTTCGATCCACACACAAACCACCCTCTGTGTGAATAGGTTGACCCTCAGGTCCGTTTTAAATCTCTCACCTCTCACTTTAAAATTATGCTTTCTAGTTTTGAACTCCCCTCCTCAAGGGAAAAGAGTTTTTCTGTTCACCTCATCCATACCCCTCATGATTCTTCAACCACTATAACGTCACTCACTCCTCAGCTTCTGACACTCCAGTGAAAAACTATCCCATCATATCCATCCACTCTTTATGGACGCCAATATTGTTCCCTTCTATCCTTGTCTGAATAATACTCTGACATTGTTAATTTTTACCTCTGTGGATAACTTCACATTTGCTTCTTCCACATGGTTACCCAATTTGTTTATATCATTCTGAAGGCTCTTTACCTGCTCTACATCAGTCACAATGATGCACAGTTTTGGATTATCATCACACCTGGTCATTTTGCCATGGATTCACTTATTCAAATTGCTGCCATGCATTGTATAATGCTAGGTCAGTTTGTAGAACAACTACACTCTGATCGTGACAAATAACAACACCTTCCCATCATGAACCAGTTCAACTCCCCCTCAAACTCCATTGTTGACATGTCCATCCTAGGCTTCCTCCAGTGCCACAGTGATGCCACCCAGAAACTGGAGAAGCAACACCTCACATTCTGTCTTTGGAGGCAACAATCCAATGATCTCAATGTGTACTTATCAGTTTCAAAATCTCCCCACTCCCGGCCTCATCCCATGATCAACCTTCGCTCCCATCCCTGCCTCCTTGACCTGACACAACCTATCCATCTTCTCTCCCAACTATCAAATCCTCCCACCTCACTGACCAATCCCCACTACTCACTACCTGCCTCACTTATCGCCATTCCCAACTACCTTCCCCAGCCCCACCCCTCCTCTTGCGATTTATTTCTGAGCTCCCTATCCCCTCCCCATTTTTAAAATTTATTCATCGATGCGGTGAGGGTTTCACTGGCCAGACAGCATTTAGTATCCATCCCTAATTGCTCATAGGGCAGTTGTTGTGGGTCTGCAGTCACATGTAGACCAGACCAGGTAAGGATGGCAGTTTTCTTCCCTGAAGGAAGTTTGTGAACCAGATGGGTTTTTCTTGACAATCGACAATGGATTCATGGTCTTCATGAGATTCTGCATTCCAGGTATTTTATTGAATTAAAATTCCACCATCTGCTGTGGCGGGGTTTGAATCTGGGTCCCCAGAACATTATCTGGGTCTCTGGATTTACAGCCCAGCGATATTATCATGAGGCCATTGCCTCCACTATTTCTGAATATGGGTCCCGACCCCAAACGTCAGCTTTTCTGCTCCAGTGGTGCGGCCTGTCCTGCTGTGTTCCTACAGCTCCACACTGTGCTATCTCTGACCCCGGCTTCGGCTGTTCTTCCTATCTCAGAGTCAGTTTGTGATCAGTTTGCTGTGCTGGAAAGCTGTGAAATATTCAATGGGATGTATGAATCCTTGAAAGGTGCTATTAAGTCCAAATTGTTGTGGAGATTGTCAATTTTCAGGTTTCGTTGGAGACAGAGTGCCCATCTCCTCCAACTACCTCCCAAGAGAACCCTGGGCCCATTACGTTTATCAAGAAAGGTTTGCTATAATCTTTAAGTTCTGAAAGAAACCCCGATCTTCATCTGGAAATCGTACCCATAGGAGATAAATAGAACATCTGTTTGATAAATTGGCAAAGTAGCACCTGCAATAATAGAGATAACATGCTGACATGCGAGTCCCTCGATGTCTCACCAATGAAGTCATGAATTGAACGAGTTTTTTTATCATTCTTTTCAGTTTCATCTGTGTTCTCCCTGTGTTACGATCAAAAGGTGCTGACAAATTTCAAAATGAGCACACTTTGACTGTTCCTATTATTGCTGCTCACGATCCCCGTGTCAGATGCGGCTGAACTGCACAACGATGCCTTGGCTCACATTGTTCACCGATAGGTGTAACTGAAACAGGTCTTACCTGACCAGTTCTATGAGCTGGTGGCTGCACTCAAGCTTCAGTCTGATCTGAGCCTCCCTGCCTGTCACAGGCTGATAATAAATGGAGAGGACACAGCAGGTATAGAGAGTGCTCTGTAGCTGATGATCACCAAGCCTGCTTCCTGAAGTTGATCAAGCTGCTTGGCCTGCTGTGTTCATCCAGCTCCACACTTTGTTGTCTTGGATTCTCCAGCATCTGCAGTTCCCATTATCTCCACCAGTCCATGCCTGGTCCATTTCCCTCCAAAACTTTCCTATTCATGTATTTATCCAAATGTTTTTTTAAACCTTGTAACTGTACTCACATCCATTCCTACCTTTGGAAGTTCATTCTACATGCGAATCATTCTTTGTGTCAAAAAAAAGTTTCCCCGAACGTCCATTTTAAATCTCTCTCTTCTCAACTTAAAAAGCCCCCACATCTTGAAATGCCCCTTCCTAATGAAAAGACACCCACCATTAACCTTATCTATACCCCTTATGATTTTATAAACCTCTGTAAGGTCACCCTACAACCTCCTACGTTGCAGCCTGAAACGTCCCAGTCTGTTTCTCCTTATTACTCAAAACTTCCATATTGTTCCTGTATCTGACTGTCTATTGATTTGTCCATTCGTCATGATCACATTTGGCATTGAGGCAGCGTGTTGTGAATCAGTCAAAGTAACCAAAAATGAAACTGCAGCAAGTTCTCAAGGCCGCTAGTGGCATTCTGTGATTCATTGCAGGAGGACTTGCCCCACAAAGATGAGTAAAAACGTTCTGCTTCAGTCATGCAGGGCAGTGGTGAGACCATGTCTGGAATGCTTTGGTTTTGTGGCTTTGGAATCCTTGTTTAAGGCAGTATGCAGATACGTTGGAGATAGTGCAGAAGATGTGTGATAATTTGATACTTTCAATCAGCAGGCTAAATCTGAAAGAAAGACTTTGTACAGACTCCCCTTCTGTTCACAGGGATTCAGAGTAATCAGCAATGACCGCATTATAAGGCTCGGAATGGTGTTGACAGGAGGGAATTGGAATGAATGTTTGTTCTTGTGGGTTAGTGTAGAAACTTGGGTAAGGTTTCAAATTTTTTTTTTCCTTTCCAGTCAGAGCTTTGGTTTTATCTATTTCTTTCTCAGAGAGCTGTGCAACACTGGAATTTCTGCCTCACAACGGAATAGAGGCAATTTCAGTGAATGTTAAAGTTGAGATGGACAGGTTCTTCTTTGAGAAGATAATCAGGGAAAGATGGGAAAATGGAATTGGAAACAAGAGCGAAGGCATGTTCTATTGGAATACCAAATATTGTCCTACTGACCCCAGTGTTTGAGTCTTTCTCCACATCCTAATGCTCATCTCTTCTGTCTGCCGTCCCCTTTTTCCACCCCTCTCTCATTGCTGATGGAACCTTCCATCTTTCCAGCTCATTGTCTGGCAAGTTGAGACTGTGTTGAAGAGAAATTACTTTGGGCAGAGGGTTCTGGGATTTTTGAACTTCTTTGTCACAGAGAACTGTGGGGCAGAGTCCTTGTGTATGTTTAAGGCTGAGACAGAGTTTTGATTAATAGGGGAATCAAGGGAGACAGCGAAAGACTAGGGAATTGGACGTGAGGCTTGTTGGGTCAGTTCACATCTCTGTTTTCTCACAATATCGCACTACATTGTTTCTTTCCATTCATTTTCTCTGTTCTCATACAAAACCACTTGACTTTTTCCATCTTTGGTTACTTCTACATATCCCTACAATTCTCTCCGTCCCATTGCCTGTCACCCCGGCTCTCTCTTTAAACCTCACAAGTGAGGGCCCAGGATTTACCAGAAGGCTGGGATAGGGAAAAAAAAATCAATCAACATGGAACATCCAATGTAAGAAATTGAACTTTGAATTGCAATTTTCAAGTTTTCTCTAAAATGTTTGGCAGTGTTCCAAATAATTCATCTCAAACTGGGCCTATTGACACAGCAAAGAGAATGGTTCATCTTGACTCACATCCTGACTTTATCCCTTTCAGTTTCTGGTTCATGGCCAAGTGCATGGCCACCAATTATGAGAAAGAACATTTCACCTTCCTGGTGGCTTTGCCTGCTTCCCAGTGTGGAAAAATCGACAGACATGCAAACTTCAACCCCAGCCTCGTAGGTCTTTCTTTTATTGCATAGAATGTGACCTCTTCCCTAAATAACCCAGGCCTAAATTACATTGCCTTCTTCCTGAACAGCGGAAGGCATTGCCCAGAAAGTAAATTGCTGTCCCCCGACCAGATCAAAAGAAACAGCAGTGCAGTTCAGCTTTTGCAAATCTGCTGAATGACAGAACCCAGAACAATAACCAACGGGTGGGCTGTATCGTTCTCTACACCACCTACAGCCCATGCCTAGATCATTGTTTCAGTAGTACGGGGAATTGCGACATCATCCCTGCATTCCAAAATTCCTCATTTTGGGATATAGGGACTGAAGCAGGCATTTACAGGTATTTCGTTTTCAGTAAAATATGCACATGATGCAGTTCTGAGCCGACATCAGGAAATCCAGGATAAACTGGCTGCAATGGGGAATAGGGGGTTTCATATCAGAAGGTGTGATGTAGAAAGCCAGATCAGTCACTCTGAATGCTCTGCACCTGAATACTGCATCAACGATTGAATTAACACATTCGGGGACCTGGGAATTTCTGTAAACGGCTGCCAGGCCTATTGCAAATCAGTATAACAATCTAAATTTACCAACATACTCTAATAACCTTTCTGCTTATCTTTCAACAAATCATACAAGATGTCATCGCTGAGAAACAAGTCAATCATCAACTCAATAAATTCAAGAATTTCTCACACTCAAAATAGATTTCATTCACAAATTCTTTCTCCTGCCCATTAAAACTTGTGAAAAATCAACACACAATACTGTTCCCACATTCTCCATGTCATTCTTATTCTAACCCTGCTCATCACTGCACATAGAGACATTTGATAATAATAGGAAGGGTATGCAGTAACATTCAAACCTGGTGCTGGAGATGAGTATGAAGTAACTACACTGAGGCCAGTGTCTATCTCCAGGTCACCCTTTATTTACACATGAACTGTCCTGACTTTAGCACTGCCTCATTCAGAGCAAGTACCTGCATCTCTGACATTCACCCTTCTTATCTGTCAGCCAGGGCTCCCCAATTTGGGCTGTTAGTCTGGCCCAATCAGGGAACACATACTGAGTGAAGTGCAGCTAGCCAACCTGGTCACAACCATTGCAGTATGTCCACAGAAAATCAAACACACACTAAAAATAAACAATTACATATTCAGAGTAAAGGAAGGAATGAGGCCAAACTGGGGAGGGAAAGGGAGCTCCATGTTTGGGGTGGCCCAGAGAGTGGAACAAAATCTCATGGGAAGGAGACCAGTAAAGAATGAGGGTTTAATTGCCTGAATGAAACATTCCATTTATGAAATGGTTTAAGAGTTTGAGTGCACATCATGCACAGTTTCCCCGATGTGTACTACTCTTTCAATCATTGATATCTGCAATTTATGTATTATTTCCGATTGTTCTCTCTCCAATTTTGTGCTGTTGAAATTGGTTGAACAGCAGATATATCATTTCTTTGCACAGCTGTATTCAGTGAAATGAGTTGCATGCATAAATTGATGTGATTTTTCCTTTTTCTATCAAATGCCTATAAAATGAAGTTAATCCCACTGTTGAACATCAATCTGCTGTTGGATGTGTGATGTGTCTCATTTACCTGCCACTTATTCCTGTTGATGAGTTGTGTTTCTGTTTTGTGAAGAAATATGAATGAGCAGGGCCAGTAATGGCAATGCCCATTGGTGATTCTCCAACATTGCAGCTGAAAAGTCGGGGAGGGGAGGGGGATGAGGTCCACAAGAACTATTACGGAGGGAAAGGGAGAGACAAGTGGTGTATGTGGGAGCGCCAAGACAGTGAGGAGAATGAATTGCAGCCTGAAGGGGAATCTGGCTGGACTCTCAAAGGCCTGGGCTAAGTGAAAGAGGACACAAAGGATTCACTCACAGGAACAGAAGATCTGATGAGGCTGACTGTGCAACAGGCAATGTATATAGACACCATATTAGTTCCTGGGACGTGTGTAGATCAGGCCAGGCTCAAAAAGAAATGTTCCCCTGAGAGTAATTAACGTGTAGACCCCACTGGTAAAGAGCGAGGGGCTGGACATCCTGCTCCCATTTCTGCTGGAGAAATCCAGGCTGGTCATTCCGGCTGGAGACTTCAACTGCCCAATGACGTGGGTGGGTGATCTGGAGGAGCTGAGAGTGAACTGGACTCCATGTCCAGATTCCTGATAGACACGGTTAACATCACCAAGCTGCACAACATCTTCAGCACCCCTGCAGACTGAGCGCCGTGTAGATTCATCAGGTCGCAGCCCAGATGGGCCTGTACACCTATCAGATAGGTTTGCTGCTTGAGCCCACACGTCCTTGGTGAGGGCTACCGATGTCAAGCCAGTGTTCTTTTCTGACCACTGCGTCCTACTGGCTGACTGTCACATACAGGATGACCAGTGGGCTGGCAAGGGAACATGGAAGCTGAGTGTGAAACAGTTGACCCCAAAAAGCATTAAGCAGTTCAAAAGGGATTACACAGGTTGGAGAACTTCTTTGAATTTGGTGGGAAACAGTCAAAGGGAACATCAAGAAGTTCTTTATCCAGAAAAGAATTCAAAATTTGAGATAGAGTTGGGCAAAACTGTCCAAACTCCAGAAACTCATGCAGGACCTGCTCTTACTGCAGATGATGGGAGTAAATGCCATGGAGGATCCCCAGGAGTTGAAGAGACAGCAAGCATCATTGCTTGCCTTGGAGGCCTCCAAGATAATCTTTCAGTTCAAGGTCCACACCGTGGAGCAGGATAGAATAATAGAGTCAGAGATAGACAGCACAGAAACCGACCATTTGCTCCAACTCGTCCATGCTGATTGCATATCTGCAATAAATCTCGTACCATTTGCCAGCAATTGGTCCATGTCCCTCTAAGCTCTTCCTCTTCATATTCTCATGCATTTCAAATGTTGTAATGGTACCAGCCTCCAGTACTTCCTCTTGCAGCTCATTACATACACACACCAGCCTCTGCATGAAAATGGTGCCCCTTAAATCTCTCTTAAATCTTCTCTCTCTCACCTTAAACTGACCTTAAACCTTGGCCTCCCCAACCCCAGGGAAAAGACCTTGTCTATTTACTCTATCCATGCTTCTCATGCTTTTATTAATCTCTGCAAGGCCACCCCTCAGCCTTTGACACTCCAGGAAAAATAGCCTCACACTATTCAGCCTCCCACTTTTGCTGAAACTCACCAACCCTATCAGCATCCATGTCAATTTTTTCTGAACACTTCCAAGTTTCACAACATCCTTCCTACAGCAGGGAGACAGGAATTGGACACAGTATTCCAATAGTGGCCTCAGCAATGTCCCCTACAGCTGCAGTGTGTGCTCATGAGATGTGCTCACATTTCTTCTACCAGAAGATGCACAAAGAGAGCTCTGTGCTCAAAAGCCTGAAGGAAGAACACAGCTCAGTAAGTTTATTTCAGTCTGACATCCTAACGTTCAGTAAATCATTTTAAGCAAGTTTGTATGACACTATGGCCACAGACAGTGCAGTGACTCCCAATCATTCCTGCCCTCGATCATGGGGGTCTTAGACGACAGCGAGCAGGAGAGGCTGCTCCAACCATTGTCTCTGGATGAGCTGACAAAGGCCCTTGACTCCTTAGAAAATAATAAAAAGAGATGCCTTACCGGCCAAATTATATTCAGCTCTGTGGGACTTGATTGGCCAGGACTTGCTGGAGCTGTACAACAGTACACTTATGCCAGGTACTATGAGCAAATCCATGAGGAAAGAGATCATCACCTTGATCTGGGCCTTGACCATAAGGACAGATTACCCAAAAGAGCTGGGCATAAGGTTTGGACAGCCGGGGTATGCACAAAAGTTTGGGAGGTGTGTATTGTGGGTAAAAACCTAGTCATCAAGTGTGAGGCACTCTCTCTGTTGTTGTACTTGGCACTGGTCTGACCCAGCCTCGACACTGTACTGTTTCAGTCACCCGAGGCATCTTTCATTTCATCTGGAAGCCTAAGATAGACCGCGTCTGCAACAACTCCATGTACTATGCTCTGGCTAAGTGGGGGAAGAACGTACCCAATGTCACCCACATCCTGATGGCCACCTTGCTGTGCATTAAGCTGTGTGTCGACCCTCGATATGCAAAGACCAAGTGTCACTACATACTGAGGTATGACCTGATCCCGATGTTGCAAAGGATGGGACTGGCCTCTCTACCACAGAACGCTTCAAGTCGTTGGACCATTCCATATCATTTGTTCTTCCTTGTGAAGTTTGCAAATAAACCAGTCAGTCTATCAGGTAGTGGTCAGCACGCAGCGTGCTCGAGACCCTGTGGGAAAAGGAGAGGGTGGATCCTGTTGCGTAGTTCCCTGAGCAAACTGTCAAAGTCATTTGGTACAATGTCTCATCACCAGAACTTTCCAACGAACAACAAGGCATCGGTTAGCTGGTGGTGAGAAGGGCACTTCCTGACAGACCCTTTATGTGTGCCCAGTTGACTTGTGCCACTATACACTGCCCTTGAAGTAGCTGTGGGTGGGGTTAGAGATTGTCACATATCTCCTGCTGGAATGTGCCTTTACAAACAAAGTCTGGAGGAATATGCAATGGTTGGTGTTAAGTTGCATCCCAAGCAGCTCCGTGACACAGTCTGTTCTCCAGGACACGCACTGAGACAGCAATTGCACCTGGAGGCCTTTCAAATCAGTGAATGCAATTCTTTGGTCTGCCTAAAACCTGTTGGCCTTCCCCGACTCAGTAATGCAGACTGGCACATTGCAAGGTTCGGGACTTCATGCTGAGGGATGCAATAAAGTTTGGGGCAGCTGCCGCCAAGGCACGTGGGGAAAGACCACAATATGAGGACTTCCTGCTGAAGGTAAATGGGGGTCCATTGAGTTATTCGGCCCTCCCCATGTCTCACATATATGTAAATATTTGTGTTCTATCTGTGAAAGAGGTCTTTGGTTTGTTGCATTGAGCCAAATTCCAATGATTTGTTTGTTTACTTGACATGCAACTGCACAGAAGAGAACTGCACTTGTGATATTGTATATTTACAGAGATATCTCTTATGGAGAAAGCATATTTTTCCAATCAAAAGTTACTTGGAGGTGTATAAATGAGGTCAGGCTCACAGTGAGACTGATTACATTCACCAAAGAGCCACTGGGAAGTGTATGGATGAGCACAGGCTCACTTTAAGACTGTTTGCAATCACTGTAACATGATTTGGGGATGTGGGTGACACTGACTGGTCCAGCATCTATTTTTCATCCGTAATTGCCCTGGAGTAGTTGGTGGTGAGCTGCCTTCTCAAACCACTGTAGTCCACCTACTGTGGGTTGCCCCATAGTGCCAATAGGGATGGAACTCCAGTGTTTTGAACCAGTCACTGTGAAGGAGCAACGAAAAATTTCCAAATCAGAATCATGAGTCGCTTGGCGGGGGATTGAAGGTGGTGTTCCCATGCACTTGATGCCCTTGTCCTTCTCAGTGGAAGTGGCCGTGATTTTGGAAGGTGCTGTCTGAGGATCTTTGGTGAATTTCTGCCGTGCATCTTGTAGATCATACACACTGCTGCTACCGATTGTTGGTAGTGGAGGGAGTGGATGGTTATATAGTACATTACAGCACAGTACAGGCCCTTGAACCCTCGATGTTGTGCCGACCTGTCATACCGATCTCAAGCCCATCGAACCTACACTATTCCATGTACGTCCATATGCTTGACCAATGACGAATTCAATGTACTTAAAGTTGGCGAATCTACTACCGTTGCAGGAAAAGCGTTCCATTCCCTTACTACTCTCTGATAAAGAAACTACCTCTGGCATCTGTCCTATATCTTTCACCCCTCAATTTAAAGCTATGCCCCCTCGTGCTCGCCGTCACCATCCTAGGAAAAAGGCTCTCCCTATCCACCCTATCTCACCCTCTGATTATTTTATATGTTTCAATTAAGTCACTTCTCAACCTTCTTCTCTCTAATGAAAACAGCCTCCAGTCCCTCAGCCTTTCCTCGTAAGACCTTCCCTCCAAACCAGGCAACATCCTAGTAAAGGAGAGAGATAATGGGAACTGCAGATGCTGGAGATTCCAAGATAATAAAATGTGAGGCTGGATGAACACAGCAGGCCAAGCAGCATCTCAGGAGCACAAAAGCTGACGTTTCGGGCCTAGACCCTTCATCAGAGAGGGGGATGGGGGGAGGGAACTGGAATAAATAGGGAGAGAAGGGGAGGCGGACCGAAGATGGAGAGTAAAGAAGATAGGTGGAGAGGGTGTAGGTGGGGAGGTAGGGAGGGGATAGGTCAGTCCAGGGAAGACGGACAGGTCAAGGAGGTGGGATGAGGTTAGTAGGTAGCTGGGGGTGCGGCTTGGGGTGGGAGGAAGGGATGGGTGAGAGGAAGAACCGGTTAGGGAGGCAGAGACAGGTTGGACTGGTTTTGGGATGCCAAAACCAGTCCAACCTGTCTCTGCCTCCCTAACCGGTTCTTCCTCTCACCCATCCCTTCCTCCCACCCCAAGCCGCACCCCCAGCTACCTACTAACCTCATCCCACCTCCTTGACCTGTCCGTCTTCCCTGGACTGACCTATCCCCTCCCTACCTCCCCACCTACACCCTCTCCACCTATCTTCTTTACTCTCCATCTTCGGTCCGCCTCCCCTTCTCTCCCTATTTATTCCAGTTCCCTCCCCCCATCCCCCTCTCTGATGAAGGGTCTAGGCCCGAAACGTCAGCTTTTGTGCTCCTGAGATGCTGCTTGGCCTGCTGTGTTCATCCAGCCTCACATTTTATTATCTAACATCCTAGTAAATCTCCTCTGCACCCTTTCCAAAGCTTCCACATCCTTCTTATAATGCGGTGACCAGAACTGTACACAATACTCCAAGTGAGGCCGCACCAGAGTTTTGTACAGCTTCACCATAACCTCTTGGTTCCGGAACTCGATTCCTCTATTAATAAAAGCTAAAACACTGTATGACTTCTTAACAGCCCTGTCAACCTGTGTGGCAACTTTCAAGGATCTGTGTACATGGACACCGAGATCTCTCTGCTCATCTACACTGCTAAGAATCTTACCATTAGCCCTGTACTTTGCCTTCCGGTTACTCCTACCAAAGTGCATCACCTCACACTTGTCTGCATTAAACTCCATTTGCCACCTCTCAGCCCAGCTCTGCAGCTTATCTATGTCTCTCTGCAACCTACAGCATCCTTCGTCACTATCCACAACTCCACCGACCTTAGTGTCGTCTGCAAATTTACTAACCCATCCTTCTACGCCCTCATCCAGGTCATTTATAAAACTGACAAACAGCAGTGGACCCAACACCGACCCTTGTGGTACACCACCAGTAACCGGTCTCCAGGATGAACATTTCCCATCAACTACCACCCTCTGTCTTCTTTCAGCAAGCCAATTTCCGATCCAAACTGCTATATCTCCCACAATCCCATTCCTCCGCAGTTTTTACAATAGCCTATCGTGGGGAACCTTATTGAACGCCTTGCTGAAATCCACATACACCACATCAACCGGTTTACTCTCATCTACCTGTTTGGTCACCTTCTCAAAGAACTAGAAGGTTGTCGATATCATGCCAATCAGCTGGGCTGCTTTATCCTGGTTGTTAGAGCCGCAGCCATCCTGGTAAATGGGAAGCATTCCATCACAGTCCTGACTTGTACCTTGTAGACAGTGGACAGGCTTTGGGGAATGAGGAGATGAGTTAGTCACCACAGCATTCCTCACCTCTGACCTACTCTTGTAGTCACTGTGTTTATGCAGTGAGTCTGGTTCAGTTTTTATTCAATGCTCACCCCATGATGGTGATAGTAGGGGATACAGTGAATGTAACACCATTGTATGTCAAGGGGTGGTTGTCTCTTGTTGGTGATAGTCATCGCCTGGCATTTGTGTGGCGTGGCCAGACCCACTGCAGTGACATGCTTCCTCAGTCCTGACGCGCTCACAGTGACGCGCTCCCTCAGTCCTGAACCAGTTACATCAACCCACTCCCTCACTCCTGATCCATTGACAGTGACGTGCTCTCTCAGTCATGACTCATTGACAGTGGTGTGTTACATCCATCCTGACCCGTTGACAGCAACGCACGGTCTCAGTCTTGGCCAGCTGACAGCGATGTTCTCCCTCGGTCCTGACCCGCTGACAGCAATGCGCTCCCTCACTCCTGACCCGTTGACAGTGACATGCTTCCTCAGTCCTGGCCCACTGACAGTGATTCGCTCCCTCAGTCCCGACCTGCTAACAATGACCCGCCCCCTCAGTCCTGACCTGCTAATAGTGACGCTCTCCCTCAGTCATGACCCGCTGGCAGCGACGTGCCACATCAATCCTGACCCGCTGACAGTGACGTGCTCCCTCAGTCCCGACAGGCTCACAGTGACACGCTACCTCAATCCTGACTCACTGACAGCGACTCACTCCCTCAGTCCTGACTCTTGACACCGAAGCGCTACCTCAGTCCTGACCCGTTGACAGCAATGTGTTCCATCAGTCCCGACCCGCTGATCGTGATACTGTACATCTGTCCTGTCCCGCTGACAGCGATGTCCTCCCTCAGTCCTGAACCACTGACACTGATGCGCTCTCACAGTCCTGACCCACAGATAGCGACGGGCTACCTCAGTCCTAAACCACTAACATTGATGCGCTCTCTCAGTCCTGACTCGCTGACTGTGCCACACTCCCTCATTCCTGATCCACTAACAGCAACGCGCTGTCTCAGTCCTGACCCGCTAAAAGTGACACGCTGTCTCAGTCCTGACCCGCTGACTGTGCCACACTCCCTCATTCCTGATCCACTAACAGCAACGCGCTGTCTCAGTCCTGACCCGCTAAAAGTGACACGCTGTCTCAGTCCTGACCCGCTGACTGTGCCACACTCCCTCATTCCTGATCCACTAACAGCAACGCGCTGTCTCAGTCCTGACCCGCTAAAAGTGACACGCTGTCTCAGTCCTGACTCGCTGACTGTGCCACACTCCCTCATTCCTGATCCACTAACAGCAACGCGCTGTCTCAGTCCTGACCCGCTAAAAGTGACACGCTGTCTCAGTCCTGACCCGCTGACTGTGATGTGTTACGTCAGTCCTGACTCACTGACAGTGGCCTGCTCCCTCCGCCCTGACCCGCTGATAGCAACGCACTCCCTCAGTCCTGACCAGCTGACTGCAACACGCTCCCTCAGCCCTGACCCGCTGACAGCAACGCGCTCCCTCGGTCCTGACCAGCTGACTGCAACACGCTCCCTCAGCCCTGACCCGCTGACAGCAACGCGCTCCCTCGGTCCTGACCAGCTGACTGCAACACGCTCCCTCAGCCCTGACCCGCTGACAGCAACGCGCTCCCTCAGCCCTGACCTGCTGACAGCAACGCACTCCCTCAGTCCTGACCCGCTGACAGCAACGCGCTCCCTCAGTCCTGACCAGCTGACTGCAACACGCTCCCTCAGCCCTGACCCGCTGACAGCAACGCGCTCCCTCAGCCCTGACCTGCTGACAGCAACGCACTCCCTCAGTCCTGACCCACAGACAGCAACGCGCTCCCTCAGTCCTGACCAGCTGACTGCGATGTGCTCCCTCAGCCCTGACCTGCTGACAGCGATACACTTCCTCACTCCTGACCCATTGACTGCGACCTTCACACTCAGTTCTGACCCATTGGCAGCGACGTGCTCCCTCAGTCCTGATCCATTGACAATCTCTCGATCCCTCAGTCCTGTTCTGCTAACAGTGACGTGCTTTCTCAGTCATGAACCACTGAAAGCAGCGTGCTCCCTCATTCATCACCCACTGACAGTGACACTCTCCTTCAGTCCTGACCTGTTGCCCGCGATGTGCTTCCTCACTCCTGACCCGTTGACAGCGACCTGCCCACTCTGTTTTTACCCGTTGGCAGCGATGCGCTCCCTCAGTCCTGATCCATTGATAGCGACATGATAGAGTCGATAGCCAGAGGCTTTTCCCCAGGGCAGGGTTGACTGCCACGAGGGGTCATAGTTTTAAGGTGTTAGGAGGAAGGTATAGAGGAGACGAAGGAGGGAGGTTCTTCACCCAGAGAGTTGTGAGCGCATGGAATAGTTTGCCAGTGGTAGTCGTGGAAGCGGAGTCATTAGTGACATTTAAGCGAGTGCTGGAGATGCACATGGACAGCAGTGAATTGAGGGGAATGTACGTTAGGGTATTTTATTTTTGGATTAGGAATATTCCACGGCACAACATCGAGGGCCGAATGGCTTGTACTGTGCTGTACTTTTCTATGTTCTATGTTCTATCCCTCAGTTCTGTCCCGCTAACAGTGACACTTCTTCATTCATCACCCACTGACAGCGACGGGCTCACTCAGTCCTGACTTCTTGACAGCAACGCGCTCTCGCAGTCCTGTCTCGCTAACAGTGACGCGCTCCCAAATTCCTTACCCGCTGACAGCGACGTGCTCTCTCATTCATCACTCACTGACACCGACGCGCTCACTCAGTCCTGACTTGTTGACAGCAACGTGCTATCACAGTCCTGGTCCGCTTACAGCAACACCCTTCCTGAAACCTAACCCGCTCACAGAGACATGCTCCCTCGTCCTGACGCCCAGACAGGGACCCACACACTCAGCCCTGACTTGCTGACAGCCAGGCACGACATCAGTCCTGCACCTCTGACAGCGACCAGCTCCCTTAGTCCTGACCTTTTGACACTGACGCGCTGCCTCAGTCCTGGCTCGCTCACAGCGACCTGATTCATCGCTCCTGACCTATTGACAGTGACGCGCTCCCCCAATAATGACACGCTGACAACTGCGCGCTCCCTCAGTACTGACCCATTTACAGCGACGTGCTCCCTCAGTCCTGACTCGCTGACAGTGTCGCGCTCCCTCAGTCCTGATCCATTGTCATTGACGCGCGCCTCAGTCCTGACGCGTTGCCAGCGACGCGCTCCATCAGTCCTGAGCCTCTGACAGTGGCGTGCTTCCTCAGTTCTGACACGCTGACAGAGACGAGCTCCTCCTACCTGATGTGCTGACAGGGATGCATACCCTCAGTCATGACCCCCTGGCAGCCAAGCGCTCCATCAGTCCTGAACTATTGACAACGATGTGCTCCCTCATTCCAGACCCTTTGGCAGCCACATTCTCCCTCAGACCTGACCCGCTAACAGTGACGTGCTCCCTCATTCCCTACCCGCTGACAGTGACTCGGTCCCTCACTCTTGACTCGTTGAAAGGGATGTACTCCCTCTGTCCTGGTCTGACAGCGACGTTCTGCATCAATCCTGACCCGTTGACAGCGACGCGCTTCCTCAGACCTGACCCGCTGACAGAGATATGCTCCCTCCGTCTCTATGCGCTGACAGGGACGCGCACCCTCAGCCCTGACCCACTGACAGGGACGCGCACCCTCAGCCCTGACCCACTGACAGCGACGCACTCCCTTAGTCCTGGCCCCTTGACAGCGACGCACTCCTTCATTCATGATCCGCTGACAGTGACTCTCGCCCAGGTCTGGCAGCATCTGTGACAGAAAATGTCGGCTTCGTATTTCACATCCAATGGCTCTTTTCAGCCTGTTCCCAAAGCGCTTCATTATGTTATTAGCTTCACTTGTTTCTGCATTGCAGCACGTTGTTTCTGACAAGACTCACACTGTTCCCAAACTGTTTCAGACTGTAATTCATGCCCTAACGAATGGTAAATACTGTACCTGACTTGTTGCATACTGTTTCTGACATGCTTCCTCCTGTTGCCAGTCTGCCTCAGCATCATCTTTTCACTCCACTCTCCTGCTTTCCCTCCCCATGCTATGTGCGTTACTTTTCTGAAGCGTGCCTTGTATAAGTTCAGCATCACTCCCGCACTCCTGCATCCCATGCCCTGACTGACAAAGCCCAGGATATTCCTTGCCTTGGTTATGATTCTGCATGCCCTGTCACCTTCTGTGATCTATACAATTTTGTTCCTCTGCTCCTGAGCTCCCCCTAGCACTGTATATTTTAATTTATATTTTCTGCCTAAGGCCTTGCCGAGACAAAGCAATGCCTTTGCTTCATTGCATTGAACTTCATCCACAATGTGCTCAATTCAGAACACAAGCTGTCTTCCCTCCCCATCTCTGGCCAATGTGCGAGTGAGAATTAGACAGCATGCGGGCCTGAGCTAAAATGAAATCTCATGTCTCTTCACCAGTCTTGATAATCTCACAATGGCTCAGTGGTTAGCGCTGCAGCATCACACCAGGGACCCGGGTCCGATTCCACACGCGGGCAACTGTCTGGGTGGGAGTTTGCACATTCTCCCATGTCTGCTTGGTTTCAACTGGGTGCTCCAGTTTCCTCCCACAGTCCAGTGGATTGGCCATGCTAAATTGCCCATAGAGTTCAGGAATATGTAGATGAGATGGGTTATGGGAAGATGGGTGTGGGTGCAATGCTCCAAGTTTCAGTGCAGACTTGTTGGCCTGAAAGACTTTATTTCCACACTTCAGGGATTCTATGAATCTTCATTCAATGCTCTCAGCTCTGTCACACAGTTACCAAAGGCTCAGCATTTGTGCCTCTGTGTCATCCACCACCCGTCTCTCCACCACCGATGCTCAGTAGCAGCAGTATGTACCATGTGCAAGACGCACTGCAGAAATTCACCAAAGATCCTCAGACAGCACCTTCCAAACCCACGGCTACTTCCATCTAGAAGGACAAGGGCAGCAGATATACGGGAACACAGCCACCTCCAAGTCACTCAACATCCTGACTTAGAAATATATCGCCGCTCCTTCACTGTCGCTAGATCAAAATCCTGGGATTCCCTCCCTAATGACATTGCGGGTCAACCGTCAGCAGGAGGGATGCAGCAGTTCACGAAGGCAGCTCACCCCCACCTAACATACCACCACATACCATTCATCTAACAGAAGAAACATTGCCTGCACATTGAAAATGTCAAGGGTGCTTACCTGATTCAATAAAATCTCCACTTGCCCCTCGAAACACGAAAGGAACAAACCAAACCTGCCCAACATGGCCGCAACAGGCAAAAAAAACCCATTGCTTTAATTGGTCCACGATGCCTGCCCAGAATTGTCTCTCATGCTGAATATTTGTTTTGAAATAATATAGCCCAGCACTGTGCGCATTCCTGCAGCTGAAGTTTCGTCAGTGCCTAATATAGCTAAAGGTTAACCTCCCTACGTTTGTTCAAGTCCCCTTGTAACAATTGAGAGCATTTTCCCCATGACATGCTGTCCCTGTACATTGGCATTTTGTGAGTCACACAGAAGCACAGTGCTCTCTGCACCCCAGAGTTCCACAGCGAATGACCATTTAGACAATATTTTAGATAATATAACACTGTGTTTAATTTCTTCTGTCAGAATAGACAATTGCAAATTTTCCCACATTACACACTATTAGCATTGTCACTAGCCCATTTTGTTTATCTGTCTTGTCTTGTTGCCTCCTTATGTATTCTTCTGAAAATAAAAATTCCAACTTACATTTGAAACTCCATGACATACCACTCAGTGCATCTCACTTCGATGGGAAAAGCTCATGTGTGCTTACTGTCTGCTTCCTGTTAGCCAGCCCATTTTTGTTTTTGTTTGCCCATGCCAGTATGCTGCCTCTGACACCTTGGGCTTTAATTTTCACCAATAACCTTACGTTAAGGCACTACCCTGAAAAGGTTCCTTGAAGTCCTGGCTTTCATTGGCAGGGCACTTGAGTTTAAGAGCCATGAGGTTTTGCTGCAGCTCTATAAATCCCCTAGTGAGACCACACGTGGAATACTGTGTTCCATTTTGATCGCCTCTTTACAAGAAGGATGTGGAAACTTTAGAGAAGGTTTACTAGGATGCTGCCTGGACTGGAGGGCAAGTCTTATGAGAGAGAGTTGAGGGAGCTAGGCTTTTTCATTGAAGCGAAGAAGGATGAGAGGTGACTTGATAGAGATGTACAAGATGATGAGAGGCATAGATAGATAGCCTGAGACTTTTTCCCAGGGCGGTAATGACTATTACGAGGGGGTATAATTTTAAGGTGTTTGAAGGAAGATATAGGGGAGATATCAGAGGTAGGTTCTTTACACAGAGAGTGTTTGGTGCGTGGAATGCACTGCCAGTGCCAGAGGCGGTCATGGAGTCAGACAGTTTAGAGGCTTTTAAGCGACTCATGGGTGATCATAAAATGTCGGGCATGCAGGATAGTTAGATCTTAGTAGGTTAATAGATCGGTTCAACATTGTGGGCCGAAGGGCCTGTACTGTGCTGTACTGTTCAATGTTCTATGTCCTTTGTTGAACTTTTCAGACCAATCTGTCCAGTCTGTGTGCAGTTTGAAGTCTCCCGTTTGTATGAAAACATGAGAACATGAAGAGGGATCGATCTTCCACCCTGCCCTGCCTTTCTACAATTTCACATCTGACATGACTCAGAACTCGACTTCGTTCAGTGTCAAGTTTTCATAGTTTAGCAATGTCTAAACATATATCAAAATAGATTCAGCATTGTCACCTCAGGACCTATTTAAAACAAGTAATTATAGGCATTCACCACAATCTAAGAAGAGAGTTCATAGCACCCTGTGTTTTAAATGATTGCCCCTTTACACTGGACTTATGCTCCTTGTTAATATTTAACTGATTAGAGGAAACACATTTTCAAACTATGCCTGTTTTGGACAGGGGAATCCTTTAGCCATCAAGCCATCTGATCCTGGCAAAATGACTGCCTTCTTGACTCAATGTCTTTCAAACAATGTGCCCGTTATGATAGGATCTGTTGCAAGATCTGTCCTCCCTTGCCTATCCATTGATAAGAAGCATTTAGAGGGATGTGGGCCAAATGCTGTCCAATGGGACTAGATTAAATTGGCATAGCTGGCCGGCATGGGCACATTGGACCAAAGGGTCTGTGTCTGCGCTGTACAATCCATGAATCTATGAATTGATGAATCATATTGCTGTGGGTCAGGAGTCACAGTTACACCAGACCAGGTGAGGATGGCAGCTTCCTTCCCTAAAGGACATCAGGGATTAAAATAGTCTGGAGCTGGATGAAAACAGCAGGCCAGGCAGCATCAGAAGCATAGGAAAGCTGATGCTTCGGGTCTGGACCTTTCTTCAGAAATGGGGGAGGGGGAGGAGGCTCTGAAATAAATGGAAGCGGGGAGCCAACGATAGAAGGTGATTACTGGAGCAGATAGGTGGAGAGAAGACAGACAGGTCTAGGAGGCGTGAATGGAGCCAGTAAAGGTGCGCGAAGATAGGGAGTTGGGTTGGGGATTGGTCAGTGAGGTAGAACGAGCAGATAGGTGGGAGGGAAGACAGACAGGTCAAGGAGGCGGGGTCGAGAGACGGTGCTGGTCTTGGGATGAGTTGGACGTGTGTGAGGAGATTTTGAATCTTGTAAAGTCCATATTGAGACCATTGGGTTATAGGGTTCCCAGATAGAATCCGAATTGCTGAGCCCCCAGTTTTCAGGTGGCATCTTTGTGGCACTGGAGGAGGCCCAGGATGGACATGTTGTCCAAGATGTGGGAGGGAAATTTGAAGTGGTTCATGACTGCAAAGTATTGTTATTTGTCACAAACTGAGCGTAGATGCTCCATGAAGCGGTTTCCAAGCCTCTGCTTGGTTTCCCTGATTAGAGGAAGCCACATTGGGAACAATGGATACGATAGGCCACATTAGCGGATGTGAAGGTGAACATCTGTTTAATCTTTGGGCCTGAGATGGAGGTGAAGGGGTGCCATACCTCCTATGTTTTCAGGGAAAGATGCCAGGGCGAGTGGTGCTAGTGGGGACTGTGGAGCTGACAAAGGAGTCGTGTAGAGAGCGCACCATCTGGAAGGCAGAAAAGGGTGGGGAGGGAAAAATACCCATGGTAGTGGGGTCAGATTGCAGGTGGCGCAAGTGGCAGAGAATGATGTACTGAATCCAGAGGTTGATGGGGTGATACCTGAGGACACAGGGAATTCTGTCTTTGTTGTTATTGCGGGAAGGGTGTGTGAGGGATAAGGTGCGGGAAATGCTAGAGATGTGGTTGAGGGTATTTTTGACCACTGTGGGGGTGGGGAGGAGGGGTCCTTGGAAAACGAGGACATCTGGGATTTCTAGGAGTGGAACGCCTCGTCTTGGGAGCAGAGGCGGTGGAGGCGAAGGAATTGGGAAAAGGGGATAACATTCTCGCAGGAAGTTGGGTGAGAGGAGGTGAACAATTGGGATTGGGGGTAGCATTCTTGCAGGAAGGTGGGTGAGAGAAGTTTCAGCATTGGCAGTTCCTGCTACCTCAGGGATAAAAAAACCTACTTGGAAAAGGAATCAAAATGTATTCCTGAATGTAATTACCTTAAGGTGAAAATAAAGACCGCGGCAGGCCTTACAACATTTTGATATTTATGTCACAAATAATGTTTCAGAGACGGCTGTGCATATAGAGCACAACCCTCTCACCTTTCTGGAAAGATTTAAGAACTAGAATACGAGATTATTTCGCTGGAGTCTTAAGTTACAGGCTTTTAATCTACATAACATGATGGATCATTTAAATGTCATTGCAGCTGCATTATCGCTGGTTTAAAAGAAAAGGTGTAGACCAGACAGAGCCATTATGGTCCAATGTAATATATAAATGAGAATTAGGATGAAAGGTGCAACTTTAGATTACTGACCTATGTATCTCGTGACAATGGTGTCAAGATTTTTTTTTAAAATGAAGGCATCATTTGATAATGATGTGTTTTTATTCCCTTAAGAGAGGAGGTGTTATGAAGTTGTGTAGAGTAATCGTGAATTAGAAGGCAGGATGTTGAAGTTTGTCTGTTTAAAAATCATAAGGGATAGGAGAGCATGGCTCCATCAAGATGTAAAATGTTTTTCTAAGCTTAGAGATTTATACAGAACAGTTACCTAAGCAGCTGAAGATGTACAGGTGGTTCTAAAATTGAAACATGTATCAATTGGCTGTGTGATTGGAAGCTTTAGATTTGTTTTGATGTTTTGGCAACTCGCCAGAATCAGCCAACTAATTTACACTAAGCACTTATTGGTTGAAAACCAACTGAATTTACATCTGATGGTTTTGACAACCTCGGAACAATGCTATAAGGTAATTGCTATGGGGGTAGCACGGTGGCTCAGTGGTTAGCATATAGCATGCAGCCTCACAGCGCCAGGGACCCGGGTTTGATTCCAGCCTTGGGCGATTGTGTGTGTGGAGTTTGCACATTCTTCCCGTGTCTGGTTTATGTAAGTGGGAGCAAAGTTTGTGGAAAAGCTCAGCTGATCTGGTAGCATTGGTGAAGGAAAAACAGCGTTAACATTTTGGGTGCGGTGACCCTTCCTCAGACCTGATGGTGGCTGGGAAGCTATCAGTTTATATGCAGAAAATAGGGAGAAGGCTATTGAAAAAAATCGATGTGAGAGCGAAATATCATTATTAGTGACTAATAACATGTAGTGTAATGGCAGGTTATGTGATAATGGGTGACTGCTTCGCAGAACACCTACGCTCTGCTTGTAAGAAAAACCCTGAACTACCTGTTGACTGCCAGTTTCCTCTGGATGCTCCAGTTTCCTCTCACAGTCCAAAGATGTGCAGGCTAGGTGGATTGGCCATGCTAAATTGCCGGAAGTGTTCAGGGGTGTGTGTGTTATAGGGGAATGTGTCTGGGTGGGCTGCTTCAAGGGGCGGTGTGGACTTGTTGGGCCGAAGGTCCTGTTTCCACACGGTATTGAGAATTGAATCTAATCTTCCAAGGTATATAAAGGAGAGGGGTTTTGAAAACCGGTATGAGACTGAACCACCATCTGAGAAATAAGAATCATGCTATCACAAGAAATTGCTGAGCTCTCTCAGAAAGCACCATCTATCCATAAAAAGTACCACAGCACTTGCAGGCAAGAGACCTCACAACAGACATCACAGAGAAAGCATCCATGAGTTTGTGAAGCGTTCCATATTTTTGGCGTGGAGTTTAGATAAACCTGAGGTTCAGGGTAAAAGTTCGGCACAACATCATGGGCCGAAGGGCCTTACTGTGCAGAACTGTTCTATGTTCTATGACAGACAGATGAGCAGAAGATAGGCATTTATGTATTGGGGACAGCAGAAGAAAGGCATGTAGGCCTTGAGGGACTAATTTTACTTTACTTCCTTAATACTTGGGTTTATGTAAGTGGGAGCAAAGTTTCTGGAAAAGCTCAGCTCATCTGGCAGCATTGGTGAAGGAAAAATAGCGTTAACATTTCGGGTGCGGTGACCCTTCCTCAGACCTGATGGTGGCTGGGAAGCTATCAGTTTATATGCAGAAAATAGGGAGAAGGCTATTGAAAAATCGATGTGAGAGCGAAATGTCATTATTAGTGACTAATAACATGTAGTGTAATGGCAGGTTATGTGATAATGGGTGACTGCTTCATAGAACACCTACGTTCTGCTTGTAAGAAAAACCCTGAACTACCTGTTGACTGCCAGTTTAACACACCACCCTGCTCCCAGGCCAACATCTCTGTCTCTGGCCTGTTGCAGTGTTCCAGAAAAGTTGAATGAAGGGTGGAAGAACCATTCCTCATTTTCCGCTTGGGGACCCTGCAGCCCTCCGGGCCCAATATTGAGTTCAATGCTTTTAGGGCCTAAACTCTCCCATGTCCCAGACCCCCCAACCCTGCTATCCATAGCCTGCCATTACACGACCTGTTGTTAGTCACTAACAGTCCCCATCAATAGCTATTCACCATCCCAGCCTGATTGTTATCGACTCCTTTGTCTGTCCAACCGTCTTTCTCTCTCTTTAGGCACTCCTCTATCATTTACTCCCTGCCCCAACCCTTCCTTCTTTTCTGTATACCAGCTGTAGAAGTAGTCTCCATTGTCAAGGCTACGATGAGGTCTGGGCATGAGGGGTCAGAAACCAAAATGGGGTCTGAGTGAGCAGGTTGTTGCTGAGCAAGTGCTCCTTGATAGCTCTGTTGAAGACAGATTTCCTCAGTTTACTGATAACCAAGTGATGTAGCGGTAACTGGCTGGGTTGGATATGACATTTTTTCTGTCTCATTATCAGGCAGATACATGTATTGTGGCTATAATGAAAAAAAAGGTAGAGCTCTGCTGGTTTTTGGATCACAATTCCTCAGTACTCTGGCCTGAAATTTTGTCAGTGATCTCAGTCATTCCATTATCGCATGCCTTTAGATATTTCTTGACATTACTTTGAGTGAATCGAAGTGAATAAAAACTGGCATCCTGTGGAGCTATCATCTGGGACATTGTCCATAAGGAATACTTCTGGTAAGAGTAGATTAGGTGGTTTATACGAGGACAGGTTTGCTGGGTTGCTTTGAGAGCCAGTGTGAACTTGTTGGGCTGAAGGGCATGTTTCCACACTGTAGGGATTCTGTTTCAAGTCATTTCAGGGTTTCTGTCGAACTCTCTGTGGTAAAGTTCTCAAAGTTTTAGCATTAGTGTCAGCCTTTTATAAAGCAAGGCATTACAAAAATCACCATGGCTGGGTTTGCTTTAGTGAATGCAAAATGATTTTTCCTTTTTCTTTTCCTATTCTGACCACATCTTTCGAGAGCAACTCGCATTGCTATTGCTCTTCAGTCATTTTTTGATGGCCGGATTAATAAGGGCCTGGGGATTTAATTCATTCAAAGACAAGAGTGAACCAGATAGAATTTTACATCAGTCGAAATTGTCTCATGGTCACCATTAGAGTAGGATTTAATCCTGCTGCCCCATTTACTGTTCCCCTTCTCGTCTATCTTATTCATTTAGATAGGGACAGAATCCTATTTGATTTTGTGCAGATTTTGGATGAAACACACATTTGCAGTTGTCTCAATTCCCACAAACCTCAGCAAAATATTTGGGAAAAAGAGCAATTTTTCATTCATCCCATCCTTATCTCACAATTAACTTAATAATTGCAGTAAAGGGGAATTTTATGAACTCCACGAAATTCCTTCTGAATTTGTCTGAGTTACAGCATTAATACCAGTGTTCATCCAGCAACTCAGGAGCTGAAACATCAATCCCAACTCAAGCACAAATGCAAGCAATGATATAGAACGATACCCCAAAGAAAACATCCGATACCAAATAGAAAACACCATTAACGTTGACCATAAGATAGTGAAATTATCCGAGACAATGAAGAGTAAAATGATGGACTTCCTCCGATTCTCCATCTCTGGATCTCTGCCACTACGAGAAGCATGGAGTCTCCTGCGGGTTCTGCCCGTCAATAAAATATTTCTCACAGTTATTATATTGAACAACAAAATCAGAATGAGAGGGCAGCACGGTGTTAATATATGATGTAAAATTCAATCGTCACCCAGAACATAGACTCTAAAACACTTTCCCTTACGTAACAAAACCAGAGTAAAAGTTGATCTGAAAATAATTACCTGATAGCATGAAATACTAGAAAATGTTCTTCAAGCAGCTCAAAGCAGTCACAGTTCCCAGAATCATAGCGGCTGTTCGTTCAGTGCAGTATTTCCTTTTCAGCTCCTGACAGCAAATGGCAACAAAGCGATCGAAGGTGAAACTGACGGTGAACCAAACTGAACAGTCTGTGGGATAAAGCAGGACAGCGTGGATATCGCACACGGGGCTAGAAAACAAGAAATGAGAGTGACACATTTGGATAGATCACACTTCCCATGGGACAGAATCAGAATTATCATGAAGTTCACTGTAAGGAAGAGTAACAAACATACACATTTTATTTAGGAAATGAGAAAACCTTAAAGAACAAAGAACAATACAGCTCAGGAGCAGAACATCCAGACCTGCTCCTTTACATTTTGCCCTTCCTAGCAAAGGGGGTCTTCAATTACAGGATTTGTATTCCTCCATTTCCTTCCCATTCATGTATTTGCCGAGGTTCTTCTCAAATACTGCTATTGTGTCTGCTTCCTCCACCTCCTCTGACAGCGCGTTCCAGGCACTCACCACCCCTTGTGTGAAAAACTTACCTCACACGTCTCTTTTAGATGTGCCCCTCGCGCCTTGAATGTGTGCCCCCTAGTAATGGAGCACCCCTCCCCACCTTGGGAAAAGCCTCCCATTTGCCACTCTATCCATGAGATTCACAATCGTATGAACCTCAACTCCTGCATTTCAGTGAAAACAAACCTAGTCTATTCAAAATAGGCTATTCATTAGAGCTAAAATCCCCCCCACACCAAGCAATATCCTGCTAAACCTTTATCTATATCCTCTCCCACATCCTTCTGGTTGTATGGTGAACAGAACTGTAGGCAACAAGGTAGATGTTCTAAAAGTTAGATAGAATACCCTCGACCTTATCCTAAGTGTCATGGTTGGCTGGGTGTAGAAGGGGTGCCAGGAGTGTTGGATTTTGAAGAATGTAGAGAATGTGAAAAATCATACCATGCAAGAATTTTTTTCCTGAGGATATATTATGCATTTGCAGAGGAGAATGAGCAAAATAGGATAGTTCAGTTTTGAGTTGAGAAGATTAAGAGGTGAATTAATTTAATTGATTATTTCTTTAATGCAGAACTGTTTCTCTAGATGGGTTATCAATAATAACGTGATCGGACTGTAACACAACTGATAAAAAGAAGCCAAAGTGGCTGGGAGAAATTCTATTGTACCCACCAAACGATATCCATTAAAATGCAGAATTGTCACATGTTGAAAAAAAATGTTCCGAAGGTGGTTTCCAGATTTTGTTTTTATTGGATTTATAATGCAAGGAAAACATTTCCGTTCTTGAGAGATCCAGCAATTAGATGAAAAATGCAAATTTGCCAATAACAAGTTAAACGGATAATAACGGAAATTAGGATGATACAGACTGTTAAAATGGGCACAAAAACATTGACACAGACATGCATTCTTTAGTTATTCAACAGAACATGACAGCAAACCATGGCTATTCTGGAGCGTATGAAGGGAGAGATGCCTGACTTTAGACTATCAGGTTGTGTGTACCAATGGAAATGAGAGCAGCCAGATATGGTGTCTGGTACAAATCCTCTATTTCTAATGCCTCTGCAACATTGCAAGAACTAATTTACCGATCTGAGCTGCATTGACTCATTCTGTGAGCTCATCTGCATGAGACCTTTCCTACCCACAATTTCATCACCTTTTACAGAGTCTGTAGTATGCAACCTCAACCATTCTTTCTAAGATTCAGTAATAGTGGGAACTGCAGATGCTGGAGAATCTGAGATGACAAGGTGTAGAGCTGGATGAACACGGCAGGTCAAGCAGCATCAGAGGAGCAGGAAGGCTGGCGTTTCGGGTCTAGACCCTTCTGAAGAAGCGTCTGGACTCAAAACATCAGCTTTCCTGTTCCTCTGATGCTGCTTGGTCTGCTATGTTCATCCAGTTCTGTACCTTGTTATCTCTTTCTCAGGTTCAGCTATTTTTCGTCACATGCTCTGAGTCCCTATCGTGCTGTGGAACATGGTATCTAATCACCATGTGCTGTTATCATTGGTTTTCAGTAGAACGGGAAACATTCAAGACAACAATGATTTCCTGACTTTCACAATTCAAAACATATTAAATAACCTCAATGTTTTGAGCCTGAAATTTGTACTATTTTAATCCAGATGTTGTAGATCATGGTTTTGGAAGATGCTGTGGAAGTCGTGACTCTACAGATCTACCCTCAGTTTTGGGAAAACAGATTAATAATCTCGACTTGTTTCGAAGCATGCAGCTCCAACAGTATTCAAAGCAGTAGACACCATGCCATCTCAATGCAGAATTTAGGTAGCAGTCTCTCCTTAATTTTCAACATTCATAACCTCAGCCATCAAAGCACTGCATCCAATCTACAAGATGTTCCAGAGCACCCGGCAGAAACCCACGCTGATGCAATGCAAACTGCACACAGACAGCCGCCTGAGGCTAGAACTGAACCCCTGACCCCAGTGCTAAATGCCGAGCCACTGTGCCGTCCTGCAGAAGCTGCCAAAATTTGCACAGCACTAAACTTCATCCGCCACTTCTTGGCATTGTTTCAGCTTTATTCTGTTTAGCTGCGCTTAAGCGGAGCGACATTACGTTTAGTTCCGGGAACTACTCCCCGTCACGATGTTAGTTCGGCAGTGGCAAGGTCACTGTCTGAAATCTTACCCCGACTGGGAAAACCATGGGATGTCGTGCACTGTTTTGCCACGCTTTGAAATTCTCCAGAATTAAGCAGGATGCACAAAGTATAAAATACTTCCAGGTTCAGAGGTTGTTTTCTTATAGAATCCATACAATGTGGAAGCAGGCCCTACAGCCCAACAAGCCCACAGGGACCCTCAAAGCATCCCACCCAGACCCATCCCCATCCCCATCCTCCGACCCTGCACATCCCAGCACACTGCAGGCAATTTAGCATGGCCAATCCACCTAGCCTGCACACCTTTGTACTGTAGGATGAAAGCAGAGCACCCAGAGGGTACCCACGCAGACACGGGGAGAATGTGCAAACTCCACACAGGGTGGAATCGAATCTGGGTCCCTGGTGTTGTGAGGCAGCAGTGTTACCACTGAGCCACGGACATTAAAATGTGCCCAACAGAGCCGTTTTTTTTGTTTGGAGTGAGCACGCAGGAAGTGCCACAAAAAAAGGGGACTGCGCTGGGCTGAGCCATACGAAACAGTGCCAGGCAAGTCGTGGATGTGGAGAAGGAAGGGTCACTGGACCTGAAATGTTAAATCTGATTATTTTTTCTTTACAAGTGCTGCCAAACCTGCTGAGCTTTTCCAGCAACTTCTGGTTTTGGTCCTGATTTAAAGCATTCACAGTTCTTTTGGATTTTAGGCAGAAGGATTTTGTATATTGTGACTGTAATTCATTTATGTTTATGGATGAAAACATTGATGCAGAAACATCTTCAGCCAGAGAGCAGTGAATCTATGGAATTCACTGCCACAGAAGGTGATGGAGACCTGATCACCGGAGTATATTTAAGATGGAAATAGATAGTTTCTTGATTGTCAATGGGATCAAGGGTTAGTGAGAAAGCAGGGGAATGGGGCTGGGAAACTTATCAGCCATGATTGAATGGTGGAGCAGAATGGCTGAATTTCTGCTCCGAGATCTTATGGTCTTACGAAGACAAGGATGGTCTGGACAACAAAACACACTCAGTGAGTGAAGGCTGATTTAACACTCTCAGCTCTCAGCATATATCCCTCCAAATCTGAAATATCCATGCTTCTACTCTGGGCACTTAAGCATTCCCGATATTTTTCCATCATCTGCAGCTATGCTTTCTGCAAGCAAAAGGCAAGACAATGGTTTGACAACTGAAAGCTCATAGGAGTGTGACACATTTGCCTCGATGAGAGTTGCTGATCACTAACAGGGAGCAGAAATACTCTGGAATATTGTACTGGTTGATGATGGCTCATACCATCCTCCCACAGATGTTTAGTTTTCTTCAACCAGATAATTTGCAGTAGAATGGTGTATATATATATATTTCTCCTTAATTTGGAATGATGGAGTGTCAGTGTGTTAACTATTGTAATTGAAGGAAAGTGGCAGAATGAGGGTAGAGTGTTTATGTCAGCCCATACCACACAGCAGAGTGGCTCAGTGGTTAGCACTGCAAACCTGGGTTTGATTCCAACCTCTGGCCACTGTCTCTGTGGAGTTTGTACATTCTCCATGCGTCTGGGTTCTCTGGTTTCCTCCAACAGTCCAAAGGTGTGCGGGTTAGGGTGGATGGAGCGTGCTCAATGGCCTGGTCATGTTCAAGGAGGCAGATATAAGATGGGTTATAGGGGGCTTGGTCTTGGTAGGATGCACTGAGGGCCAGTGTGGACATTTGGAGGGATCCCATGCTAGAGTGATTCCATGATGATACTTCCGCATTATCTGAGAAACTAGCTTTGTCAGAAGTGTTACAGCCATAGCTTTTCACTTATCAGCTGCCTCTTATGTGCGCAATATTTGTTAAACAGTAATAACAAGTAGCAAAAATCTAATGGTATTGGAAAAAAAATGAGAATGGAGCCATGGAATGGGTGAGGGCACATAGGGGCCTACGCAAAAGAATGAAAACATGAAAACTGACTTTCTACCAAACCAGGAACTAATGTCGGTCAGTTTGTACAGGGTGTCAGACAAATAGAGTTGGAGTCAAGTGGGGATGGGCAGTCGAGTTCTGGAAGAATTTTAAAATCATTTTCCCCAAAGTTACTTTTATTGAAAACGAGACCAGCTGAGAATTGTGAAGTCTGATTTTTGAAACAAAGGCATATGTGAGCCTGCTGGCGTGCGGCTGTTTGAATCTGATCTAATATTGATGCAGGTGGTAGGAAGATGTACCTAAGGTCAAGATTACAGGTTGTGGATAGTCTCACTCAAGCTCAGAAAATCGCCCAGAGCGGGGAGAAGGGTAAGTGAATAGCAGAACTGAGGTTTTGTTGAATACTGGAGAGAATGGTTTGGTGCTCCCAGCATGAAAGTAAGAAGATCAACAATGGAGAATAGTGAGGTTTACAAACATACAAATTGAATGCTGACACTTACTGCCCGAAGTCGAAAAGAAAAGGAAGTTAGTTAACAGAAACAGGAATACAGCGGTGGATTCTAAAGTTACCACTATCTATGGAATCATATCAGGTGCACCAGTCTCATCAATAATGTTACACTGAACTACATGAATAATAATCCAGTTAAACTTAGTTCATAGAAAATAAAATAAACATCTGTTGTTACTTACGAGGAACACCAACAATTGCAAGGGTAGGATAGTAGAAGTATTGAACAATATAAAGTACATACTGGATTTGCCAGGCTACTGACATCGGATTGTAAAACAGAGAAAGAAAGTGAACAGTCCAGGATAAATCTCTGTTAATTGGTGTCACATTCCATGTTATTGTTCCAAGATCCTAAACACTTGAAACTTTCCAAGCTCCTGTGCTCAGAACCTGGTGCGTTGCTGTACAAGTCCATTGTGTTGCACTCAGATTCTGATCCATTGCTGTTAAGTTTCAATCACTGCTTTTGGAGTCTCGTAGATTTCGAAATCTATCTTGTATGCAACAACAGTATAACATACCAAAGAAGGATTACAGCTGATAGACCTAGTGGAGTGCTTCGACAAAATGATGCAGTGTCTAAATGTAGGTATTGAGTCACCAAAGTGATCTTACAAAGTATCCTTTGAGTGATTTGTTACAGCAGCTGAAATCTACTGAATAAAGAGCCTACTCTGATTTTTCGATTGGCTAAGAGACCATTAATTTGGCCATGTGGAAAACATTGAAGAAGTGTGCTGATGAAGGGAGAGTTGAGAGCTTGGAGATGATTGTGGAAACTGCAAAGTGCTGTAGAAAGAGCCAAATATAGGGATGTTTCTGACACTAGTTCGAGTCACAGTAAGGTGAAGGAATTAGAGCTGGAGAAGAGCACAGATTTAGCAAGTGGAAGTTTCATGTGGTCTTATACACAAATTCTGAAATGACTTTGTTCATTTGAGACTAACCAACAAGGTAACAGAAAACAGCCTATTGCAATAACTGAAGAAACTTTAATTCAGTATTATTGTTATTGAAGCCCTTACCAATTTCATAGACATACTCAGCTTTTGCTTTCTGCTTCAGGTCTGGGTGCAGACCAACACTCAAACTGTCAATCTCATTCCAAAACCTCCAAGATAGACCACTCCTGTTTGCAAGCTACATAACTTCAAACTTTCACATGGGCATTTTAATCACTGAAAGCTGTTCATTAATTCTTCAAAGCCACACACCTGTAGGCTAATCAATTGAAGCATTAAATGATGATTGACATTGCCCAGGTGAGACTAATTTCTAGATAACAAAGTGTGGATCTGGATGAACACAGCAGGCCAAGCAGCATCTTAGGAGCACAAAAGCTGACGTTTTGGGCCCAGGCCCTTCATCAGAAAAGAACAGACAGAACGTGGAGATTGATGTCCTTGATTACACTTCTCAGTCCTCAGTTAATTGGTGATACTGCACCGAAACGGCCATGTGTTCATTTTCTTCTGCTGTTCGCCTTATACTTCCAACAGAAAATAATGATCTGTGCAAATAAAAACCTAAAGAACTGCAGATGCTATAAATCAGGGTCAAAAGCAGAAGTTGCTGGAAAAGCTCAGCAGGTCTGGCAGCATGAATGATGAAAAAAATCAGAGTTAACGTTTCAAGCCCAGTGACCCTTCCTCATATGAACTGTACATTTTGTGTTAAAGTCTGAAAGAGTAAGCAACTACAAACATAAATACTTTATTTGGATATTATCTCTACCACACAGATTTCATTCAATGAATCTTTATTTCATGAACCATTACATGGGCACAGTTGTTGTTATATTTTCTTAATAAGGGCTATCAGGTTGGGAGTAAACCTTCGAAGTCTGGACTTGAAACTGACCTCTCTCCACCTTACAGCTACATTGCTAAACACAAGGTTCTGACCCAAACCTTCTTGAAATCCTCATGGCACATTTCTTTGCCAAATGCAGTAGAGTCACATGATGTTAGAGTTTGAAGATTTCTATTCAATATAGTATAACATCAGATTGATGACAATATAACTGGATTGTTTAATCATAACTGAATTAAATCAGTCGAAGAATGTTAGGTGACACAGTGGCTCAATGGTTTGCACTGATACCCCACAACGCCAGGGACCTGCATTCGACTGTACCCTCAGGTGACTGTGCGTGTGAAGTTTGCACATTCTCCTTGTGTCTGCATGGGATTTTTCCAGGTGCTCTGGTTTCCTCCCACAGTCCAATGATATGCATGTTAGGGTGGATTAGCCATGCTAAATTGTCTAGTAGTGCCCAGGGATGTGTAGATTAGGTGGGTTATAAGGGGATGGATCTTGGTGGGCTGCTCCCAGGGTCAGTGCGGACTTGTTGGGCCGAAGGGCCTGTTTCCACACTGAAGGGCTTCTGTGTTCTGCAGGCTAATAACAATCAGAAACTCCATGAGATTTGAGAATGTTGCAGATGTCGCCAGGACTGTATAGGCCAAGGCAGAAGACAGTGATATGAAAGATTGCTTTGAGTAAGAGATTGTTAAAGAGGTTTGATTTGATTTATTTACTATCACATGTATTTTTGACATAAAACACAGTGGAAATTATTGTATAATGTCGCCACTTACCGGTGCTATCTTCAAACACAGAAAAATAAATCGAGGTATAAAATATATTGGCAGAAATAAAGAAAATGTGTTCAACTTTAGTTGAGTGGTGAACAGATTTGAGTGCCTTCCCTGTATTGGTGTTTCTGGTATGAAATTTGCCACTCTTTGGCTCTTATCCTGCCCCTTGACCACAATATGCACTTGTCCATACCACCAATGCTCTGGGCACCACACTGGCTCAAATTCAATTCTGTTTTTGCTATGAGTCAGGGAGGGAATGTTGAATCGATGCCAGGTCTTAATTTTCTCGTGGGATGAGACTGTCGCTAGCTAGGCCAGCATTTATACCCATCCCTACATTTTATTATCTTCCATGTGCCTATCAAAGAGTATCTTAAAAGTATCTAAAGTACCACTGCCACTAGCACATTCCACACGCCCACCACTCTCTGTGTGAAGAACTCAGTTAAGATCTGTCTGATATCCCCCCTTGTACCTTCCTCCAATCGCCTGAAAATTACATCCCCTCGTTATAGTCATTTCCTACAGCTTCTTGTGTGTGGAAGACTGGGAATTTTTTGATTTTCCCAAATTTGAAGAATTGGGAACCTAACAATTGAAGCTTTACAGGATGCTATGGATCTTGGATCTCTTCCTTCAGGGATAAATATGATTCATCTCTAGTCCATTTGTGCCAGCTTGTCTAAACCTCAATCCACATTTTCATTCTTGTTCACATCTCTTTTACCAACTTAAAAACCGAAAGAACTGCGGATGCTGTAAAATCAGGGACAAAAAACAGAAGTTGCTGGAAAATCTTAGCAGGTCTGGCAGCATCTGTGAAGCAAAACAAAATGAGTTCACGTTTGGATCCGGTGACCCTTCACCAAATGATAGCCCAAAATGTTAACTCTGATTTCTCTATTTCTTCACAGATGCTCCAGGACTGCTGAGTTTGCCCACAACTTCTGTTTCTTTCCCTCTTTTACAGTTTTGTTCTCCCAGAATCAATTTGTCTGGTCTCTCAGCTAGCACTTGCCCTCTTAATGTCTGAACTTTACCAGTTATATAATTTACAAACTAATTCAATCATTTATAAATCTAGATATTTCACCATATGTTTGAATTGCTCCCATATTCAGTCACTGTATAGATAAACATTTTTTTGTGCAGCGACTAAAATTCCCACAGCATTCATGTGCCTTTTTGGAAGATATCATGAGCAACATCTTTGAAGTACAATAATGATATACAAACCAGAAAAATGTGTGAATTTACCACTTTAACTGGTGAGTGTGATTGTCAATCTTATTCAGAACCTTCAGTGCATTATCAACTCAATTGGTAGATAAAATGTGTGTGATTGTTAGTGTGTTGGGGACAGAATTTAATATAAGGGCAGCAATAGGTTTAAAATCCAAACTGCCTCAAGTCTGCAATGTAGTTTGGCTGATTTCTAGCATCAAATTGTATATTGTTGATCATCTTTCTGTGTTTGAATCAGAACTACAAGGAAATCTTTTTGCAACAAGGAAATCGTTGATAGAACAGCAGTCGCCTTTTTAATTTCTCATGTAATTTTTAAATTTCCGGTTTCTGGAGACAGTGAAATTATTGTGGGTGTGATGCCAATTCAGCTGCACAGCAGATTTGTCTTTCTTTTAACAGGGAGGGCATAAGTTCACAATGCACCATATTGATTTGCAGTAAAAGGCACCTTCAAATAAATATGCCATTGTGAACAGCTGCACAGCAGCAATGCCAACATGACAACGAAGGAAGAAGAAAAAAGACTAAATAAAATCTGTCAAAGGTTAATTGTCCAACCAGGGAGTGCTGAGACATGGCATTCTGGTGAGAACTTTGCAGTCAGCGTGAGTGTGAAGGGTCTGGTGGAAGGACTTGATGTTAAGGATTAGCAGCCTCAAACATCACATCAACTACTTCAAAGGAGGAGGGAAAAGGCTCAGAGGGATAGGTCCAGTGGGTGAGGGAGCCTGTGCTCCAACAACGCCAGGAATCCGTTGTCAGTGAGGAACCGGTACAATTTGAGAAACGCCAACAGCCTCAATCGGGTATTACAAATATGTGACACTGTCTGGATCATTTAAATAAAAAAAGGTAAGACGTGGCAGGAGAGCCCCAAATTGGAGGCCGTCCCGATGTGGGAAGCACATTCCCAGTGCCTGAGACCTGCATGTGTGCAAGAGCTGTCTCCACCTGCAGGTCCTCGAAGCTCGGGTCTCAGAATTGGAGCAGTATCTGGGGACAGTGCGGACAGTGTGGAGGATTGCACATGGCGGGAAGTGGTCATACCTCAGAATTTATAGGCAGGAAAGGGAATGGGTGACCACCAGGCAGAACAGGAGGGCTAAACAGGCAGTGCAAGAATCTCCTGTGACTATCACCCTGCAAAACTGATGCTCTTGTCCTGGATATGCTTGAGCGGAATGCCCTCTCACAGGACTACAGCAGCAGCCAAATTCATGGAACCAGCTCTGCTGCAGAAGGAAGACGAAATAACCATTGATATGCTAGAGTTTGCGGAGATTCAGTCCTAAAGGGAAAAGATAGGCATTTCTGTGGCCATAAACAAGAGTCCAGGATGGTGTGTTACCTCTCTGGTGCTCGGGTCCTGGATGTTTCCAAGTGGTTGCAGGACATCTGGAGGGAAAGATGGGAGAACCAGTGGTCGTGGTACATGTTGGTTGTAACAATATAGGTAAAAATAATAGAAGGAATGAAGTCCTAAGAGCAGAATGTGGAGAATTAGGAAGAAAGTTGAAATGTGGGACCTCAGGAGTAGTGCCATGAGCTATTCAGATCAGAAACAGCAGGATGTATGGGATGAATGCATCGCTGAAAAAATGTTGTTAGTGGGGAGGGTTTCAGATTTGTGGGGGGATTGAGACTAGATCTGGGCATGTGCCACCTGGATGGGTTGCACCTAGAACTGATATATTGGGGACAGCAAGAGTGGGGATTAGCTGCTTTTCAAATCAACTGGCATTTGAAATACTCCCACATGCCTGAGGTGGATTTACCCACAAACAGTCGCCTCCTATCAGGATTCTCCAGTTCCTGCCTGATATTGTTGTAGATCACCTTGCCCCAATTTATGACACTCACTCAGGGACTGTTGTTATTTCTATCCAGGAGAATCTTAAAACTCATGGTATTATGCTCACTATTCCCGAAATGCTCCCTACTGAAACATCAGTCCTCAGGAAGGGCTCATTTCCCAACATCAGCTACAATATAACACCTTCCCTGGTTGAACTGTTTATAAACTGTGTCAAGAAACCTTCCTGAATGGTCCTTATAACTTCTGCCCCATCCAAGCCACCAAGCACAAAGTTAAGCCCAGTCAATATGCGGGAAGTGAAACTTACCCATCACAGAGAGGTTTTGGGGTGGGTGGGTTAAACTAGTGTGGCAGGGGCATGGAAACCAGAGGAGTAGAGCAATAGATGCAGAAATTGAGGGAGAGTTAGAAACCAAGGCAAATGTGCTGAAGACCAAGAACGGGCAGGGACATGCTACTGAGAAGAGCAGGGGAGTTGGGTCAAAAATGTTTCAGTGCAAGAAGAGTAACATTGAAGTAAATGACCTTAGAGCATTTGTTAGTACCTGGAATGATGAGATTATTACAATGACGGAGATTTGGTTGAAAGAGGGACAGGCAGCTGAATATTACAGGATTTAGATGTTTAATGTCAACAGAAGAGGATGTAAAGGGAAGTGTATAGGATGAGCCAAAGGGAGCACCAGAGAGGTAACACACCATCCTGGACTCTTGTTTGTGGCCACAGAAATGCCTATCTTTTCCCTTTATGATTGAATCCCCTCAAACTCTTTTATATTCGACAGCTGCATGGGAAACTAGATTGCACAGAATAGGAAAATAGGCTGAGGGAGTTTTGAATAATAAGTAACAAGCTGCAGAAACTCTGAGTCCTGCGAAAATTCCTTTCTGAGCCGAAGATGACACCCGCACCTGTTTTCCCATCCTGTGTTGTCTGTACCAGGCAGCAGTTTTGCCTTACTGTCTGCTTTCTCTCTACTGCAAGTTTGGCACGCTGTGTGAGACAGAGAATATCTCTCCAGGCTGCTACAGCTGCTGCTTGGCTTCAACTCAGACCAGGATCATGAACGGTGCCAAGAACGAACCTAGGCCCCTCAACTAAACATAGATCAAGGGGTCCCTGAAGGGCAGAAGCAGCAACCTACCTTCCCAGCCCCACCCCTCCTCTCTCTATTTTTGAGATCCCTTCCCCTCCCCATTTCTGAAGAAGAGACCTGACCCAAAATGTCAACTTGCCTGCTCCTCTGAGGCTTCCTGGCCTGCTGTGTTCCTCCAGATCCACACTGTGTTCTCTCTGACTCCAGCCTCTGAGGTTCTTACTATCTCTGAGAGCATGAGTCTTGTAGATATTTTCTAGAAAGCCATGAGGCTTCTTGCTTTATTTTTTTCACCCCTCTTTTCTTTTTCATTCATTATTGCCAGTAAAATAATTTATTACTGCCATTATAATCATGTATTATTATGTAATAAGCATTCACATTTAAGCAAATTGCTGCTGTGGATCATTCTCTTAATTATATTTACTGGAATCCGAAAAGAACAGCTTGAATGTACGCTGTGATCCAAGATAGAGAGATGCATTACTGTTAAAGGAGTATTGCACAACTGTACCGAGGGAGGATACATCACAGGACATGTGCAGTGAGCCAATGTAGAAGGAATAGGGAAGGTGAAATCACAATGCTGGTTGGGGGAATGGGGGTGGCTAATGCTACAGGCCTCCTAACAGCCAGAGGGACTGACAGGTCAGAATATGCAGACAGATTTTGGAACAATGTGAAAAACAAATGGATTGTTGCGTTCGGTGATTTTAACTTCCCCAACCTTGTTGTGCTGAAGGGTCTCTTCCTGTTCTGCACTGTCCTCTTCTCTTTGAAGTCTCGCACAGAAAATAGGGAACAGTCTGGGAGCAGGCGAAGATGAAAAGCCTGAAGCAGGGTGGGAAGATGCAGAAGTTATCATCAACAGACTGAATCTGGTTATGAAGCGTGTTCGGGGACAGCCTGAAACAGCTTGGGAACAGTGTACAGGAAGCCTGCGACAGTTTGAATTCATTCTAAGGAAATCGCAACACAATAGTGAACAACAAAGGGGACAGTCATGAATAGCCTGCAGCCAGCGTGGAACCATGTGCAGCAATTTTGCAGAAGTCAGCAGCGTTTCAGAAACAGGTTGAGAGCAGTCTCAATGGGATCAGGGAGGGAATCAATCATCTGAAGGAGGCAAGGAAGAAGCTGAAGATGGCAGGAACAGCTTGCAGCATTTGCGAACAGTCTGAAGTAAGATGGAGACAGGCTGATGCATTTCAGGAGCGATCTGAAGCTGGAAAAAATAGGCTGGAGGAAGTCACGGACAGGCTAAGGCTGCGTATTGAAGCAGACAATCATCAATAGTCTGAAGAAGATTAGGAATAGGGAGAAACAATTCAGAGACAGCTTTCAGCAAGTCGAGAACAACCTGAGGCAGGTCATGTCCAATCTGAATGAGGGTCATTGGACTCAAAATCCAACCTCTACCTTCTCTCTACCCACACTGCCAGGCCGGCTGAGTTGCTTCAGCAATTCTACATCCCTTGTGTAATCCCCGGCAATCTGTGTGAAACAAGAATCCATATTCCTAAATTTAGAAACATTTAAAGATTCTACATCTACTGCCTGTTGAGGAAGAGGAGACTCAGTACACCTGGACAAAACAAATTGTTTTCTCAGTGATAGTAAGAACTGCCGAGGCTAGATTCAGAAATAACACAGTGTGGAGCTGGAGGAACACAGCAGGCCAGGCAGCATAGGAGAGACAGGAAAGTTGGCATTTCGGGTCGGGACCCTTCTTCAGAAATGGGGGAGTGAGAAGGGAGCTCAGAAATAAATATAGAGAGGAGAGGTGGGGCTGGGGAAGGTAGGTGGGATGGTAATCGGTGAGTGCAGGGAGGGAGTGGTGAGGATTGATCAGTGAGCTGGGAAGGTTGAATAGGTGAGAGAGAAGATGGACAGGTTGAGTCAGGTCAAGGAGGTGGGAATGAGAGGTATGCACCTTTATTTTTAATCCTAGTTTTAGATTGTTCCAAAAAAAATGTCCTTTCAACATCCAGCTGGTCAAATTCCTTCAGGATCTCATTCTGAACTCCAGAGGATACTGGCTTTCCATTAATAATGCCTGAATAAACTGTTTTCTTTTTAATTGTACCAGATCAGCTTGAGGTAACGTGATTGAGATGTACTAAATTAAGAGGGACATAGAGCAGATAAGAAGAAATATTTCCCCTTAATGGAGTGATCAATGGCGAGGGGGCATAGGTTTAATTTTGTGGACCAGACCAAAACTCCCCTGAAAGTATACCAAGGAGATAGCCCAATCCTTAACTTTTATCTTCATTAAGGTGATGCATTCCAGATACGATTGAATTGCTAGGTTTTAAGCAAAACACACTTTATTTGTACATCATAGCTACAATTTTTTTTAAAAAATGGAATTGGCATGTCTTTAACTGTGTTGAAATATTTAACAAAATAATTTATTATTTAACTACTACTTATCAAGTGTTCCATTATAGCAGCATCTCATAAAAACACCCTTGGCAAAGGCAAATTCAGTAAAGCAGATTTTCTCTAATTGAGGAGAAATGATCAGCAAATGAAACAGTCTAGTGGCAGAGAAAGAACTCAAAAGTAGTAACAGCTGTATTTAGCAACTGCAAACCAAAACACTCAACTTCAACATTCCCACATTCTCCACTTTGGTGTGGGGCAGCACGGTGGCACAGCGGCACAGTGATTAGCTCTGCTGCCTCACAGCCTGGGTTTGATTCCACCCTTAGGCGACCGTCTGTGTAGAGCTTGCACATTTTCCCCGATTCTGTACAGGTTTCCTCCAGGTACTCTGGTTTCGACCAACAGTCCAAAAGATGTACATGATTGGCAATGATAAATTGCCCCAGTAGTGTTCATGGATGTGTAGATTAGTTGGTTTTATCGGGAGATGGGTCTGTGTTTGATGTTTTTAGAGTCACTGTTGGCTTTTTGGGCCGAAAGGCCTGTTTCCACACTATAGGGATTCTATTCAATGATCTATGTACTGAAAACTAAACGGAAACCCTGGGCCTGTGCTTCTCATGCTACTTTTGTCTAATAAAAAAACAAATCAAAGCTGTTCACCATATTATATCATCACTGACAAAACATCTCTGCAAGAGGATCAAGATAGTGCAAAATGCTCGAAAGAGCACAATGCCAACGTACCTCAAACCTTATAAAAGGATGCTATAGACAAATAAAGGTGGCTCCATTTTCAAAGACGTTTACCTCAGGCTGTTCGTACGCTAATGTATATATTAATAATTCTGACTCCGTCTGATTGACACTCAGAAATACTCCAGTCTCATCAGCTTCACATTCAGAACGAGTCCATTACAGTCATATTCACATTAAAAATGATTCCTGTGTAGTCAGATTCACTCTCAGTATGGCAGCCAGTACGGCATGGGAATGGACCCTTTGGCCCACAATGTTGTGTTGAGCATGAACCCAAATTAAAGTAATCCCTTCTGTCTGCCCACCGTCCATATCCACCCATTTCGTGCATATTCATATGCTTATCTAAAAATCCCTTAAACACCCTAGAACACTACAGTGCAGTCCAGGCACTTTGGCCCTGATTGTATCTGCCTCCTCCACCATTCCTGGAAGTACATACCAGCTCCAGTCAGTCACTGTATCAAAAACTTGACCCTCACTTCTCCTTTGAAGTTTCCCCCCTCTCATTTTTAATGAATGCCGCCTAATATTAGACATTCCAACTCTGGGAAAAAAATCAACCCTATCGACGCTCCTCATAATTTTATAAACATTTATGTATTTGATAGTATGATACAAATTTTGTAAAATGATACTTATTTTATAAAATTTTTATGAAGTCTCCCCTCAGCATTCACTGCTCCAGAGAAAACAACCCAAATTTTTCCAGCCTCTCCTTATAACTCGATGGCTCAGTGGTATACTCACTGCACTGTTAATCCATAAGACCCAGATAACGTTCTGGGGGACCTGGGTTCAAATCCTGCTGCAACAGAGGGTGGAATTAAGGATTTAATGATGACCATGAATCTGCTTGTCAAGGGCTGGTCTGGGGGACCCACCTGGCTCACTAATGCCCATCCTTCAGGGAAGGAAGCTCCCACCCTTATCTGGCCTGGCCTACATGTGACTCCAAACCCACAACAACATGGTTGATTTAGGACTGAATTAGGGATCCCATTAATGAAGGGAGAAAAACACCTCTCCTTATAGCTCACAGTTCGATTGATATTCAGAATGAATATAGTCTGGTTGTATCACTCCAGAGCTTTCACTCATGCGCAGAATAATTTACAGACACACTCTTTGAGTTTAGTCAGTTCACCCGCGGAACAATTGTGATCTACTCAGCTTCACGTTCAGAGTGATTGTGGTCCAAACCTATTCACATTCAGAATTTCATGTCAGATTTATGTTAAGAATCATTCTTGACATGTTCGCACCACACATTGATTCACACTCAGAGCCCTTTCACATTCAAAATCTGAACCATTCCAGTCTCCTCAGAATGTACCCCAGTCTGTTCAGATTCACATTCCAAATGATTTTGTTCTAGTCATATTCCTGAAATGATTCACTCTCAGTGTGACTCCCATCTAGTCGGATTTACACTGAAAATCACTCCTTTCTGGTAACATTCGCCATCACAATCGTTATAACCCAGAGAGATTCAGCCTCAGGATTATCCCATTCTAATCTGGACCCAGTGAAGATGGTAGTGGAGTGGCAAGGGTTACTCTCAGGCTTTTGACCCCAGGGCTCAGCCACTCCTGTCTGCTTTTCCTTTTCTATTCTTCTCGTTTTACTTCTGCTGTCTTCTTTCTGTTTGTCTATCATTTTAAGACAATAAGGCCATAAGACATAGGAGTGGAAGTAAGGCCATTCGGCCCATCGAGTCCACTCTGCCATTTAATCGTGGCTGATGAGCATTTCAACTCCATTTCCCTGCACTCTCCCCGTAGCCCTTGATTCCTTCTGAGATCAAGAATTTATCAATCTCTGCCTTGGAGACAATTAACGTCCCAGCCTCCACTGCGCTCTGTGGCAATGAATTCCACAGGCCCACCACTCTCTGGCTGAAGAAATGTCTCCTCATTTCCATTTTAAATTTTCCCCCTCTAATTCTAAGGCTGTGCCCACGGGTTCTAGTCTCCCCACCTAACGGAAACGACTTCCCAGCGTCCACCCTTTCTAAGGCATACGTTATCTTGTATGTTTCTATTAGATCTCCCCTCAACCTTCTAAACTCTAATGAATACAATCCCAGGATCTTTAGCCGTTCATCATACGTTAAGCCTACCATTCCAAGGTGGTGGCAGAGAGGCCAACAGACGACAGGTGCCTACATTGGAATCTAAGCTTTCCATTCGCCTTTACTGTGAATTTATTTAGAGCGGCACCGTAGCTCAGTGAACACATGCATCAGCAGGTTCAGGGACAGCCTCTTCCCGGCCAGTATCAGACTCTCTTGCCTCAAATAATGCTGATCTTGCTAACCTTGATCTCGCCTCGCGCTCGCCCTGTGCAGCATCACCTGCATGCCTCTGCCTAATTTTTTACAAATTTCAATCTGTGCAGCCTTGCTTATTATAATCTGCCTATACTTCTGTTAAACAAAACTTTTCAATCTACTTCGATACAGATGGCAATCAATCAAGGTGGATGCAGAAAGGGAAGAAAGAGGCAGAAGTGAGACAAGTTGCAAAAGTCAGGACTGGGAGATGCTGAACGTTCTTCGTAGTGGAGTTAAATAAAGCAAAGAAACCGAGGGAGCAATGAGAGAAACATAGAGGGAGTAAGGCAAGAGGGTGGAGAAATAAGTGAGTACAATGAATGTGAGGAGAGACAACGTGACACACTCACATGTACACTCACATTTGAGGTGATGCTTAAACAAAGAGAGAGAATAGCAAAAGTTGAGAGAGTAGGATTCGCAGACAAGGTTACAGGGATGAGAAATAAAGGAGTGTGAAATGCTAGGAAGACAAACTGAGAAGTCGGTTGCACAGGATGAAGGACTAAAAGGTCGTTATGATATTCCACAGCTGCATGGGAACAAGATGGGAAAACAAGCTGGGAGATTTTGCAACAAATTTTTTTCCCGTTACTCCTTCATGAGATGAGGGCGCCACTGACTGGGCAGCATTTATTGCCCATCTGTAATTGCCCAGAGGGCAGTTCAGAGTCAGCCGCATTACTGTGGTTCTGAAGTCCTATGTAGACCAGACCAGGTGAGGATGGCAAGATGTAGAGCTGGATGGCCTGTTGTGTTCATCCAGCTCTACACCTTGTCATCTTGGATTCTCCAGCAAATGCAGTTCCTACTATCTCCAGGTAAGGGTGGCAGTTTCCTTCCCTAAAGGACATTAGTGAACCAGATGGGCTTGTCCCCTGACAATTGACAATGGGGTTATGGTCATCATGAGATTGTTAGTTCCAGGTATTTTTTACTGAATTCAAATTCCACCATCTGCCAGTTCCCTGGAACGTATCTCGGTCTCTGGATTATTTGGGAATCCAAGGTTTAATCCTATCGTGATAGATGGTGAAAATTGAATCGAGTAATGAAAATAGAATTAACAGGCGATTGATGAACATAGTACAGCACAGCGTTATACAGGCCCTTCGGCCCAGGATGTTGCGCTGGCCTATTATCCTACTCTAGGATCAAGCTACCCTGCATACCCGACATTATACCATCATCCATGTGCATATCCAAGGGTCCTTTAAATGTCCTGAATGTATCTGACTCCAAGACCAATGCTGGCAGCGCATTCCACACACCTGCCACTCTGTGTAAAGAACCTACCTCTGACATCTCCCCATCTGACATCTCCCCAACACCTTTCTCTAGTCACTTTAAAATTATACCCCCTCAGAATAGTGATTTCCACCCTGGGGAAAAAAATAAAGAAGTCTCTGGTTATCCACTCAATCTATGCCTCTCATAGAACATAGAAAGAACAGAGAACATAGAACAGTACAGCACAATGCTGGCCGAACCCTAACCCTATCAGGCCATTTGGCCCACGATATTGTACTGAACTTTTACCCTAAACTTAAGGTCAATCTAACCTCCACTCCTACTTATATTATAATCCACATGCAATTTAATAGCCATTTAAATGCCCCTAATAAGGCTGACTCCAATTCCCTCTCCGGCAAGGTATTCCACACCCCTATTGCTGTCAGAGTAAAGAACTTATCTCTGATTTCTTCCCTATATCTACGTCCACTCGCTTGAAAACTATCCCCATCACAATACCTACCTGCACCTTAAGAAAAAGTCTCTGGCTGTCCAATCTATCTATACCTCTGATCATTTTGTACACCTCTCATCCTTTGTCATTCTAAAGAGAAAAGCCCCAGCTCTCTCAACCTTTCCTTGTAAGACCTTCCCTCCATTCCAGGCGACATCCTGGTCAACCTCCTCTGCACCTTTTCCAATGCTTCCACATCTTTCCTGTAACGAGGTGGCCAGAACTGGACATAATACTCCAGAAGTGGCTGAACCAGGCTTTTGTATAGCTGGAGCAATACTTCACGGCTCTTGAACTCTATTAATGAAAACTAACACACCATACGCCTTCTTAACAACTCTCTCCACCTGGATGCCACCTTTCAGGGAACTGTGGACATGAATCCCAAGATCCCTCTGCTCCGCCACGCTGTCAAGTATCTTTCCATCAATCCATATGATCCATAATCAAGGGTCAGCCAATTCTGGGGAATCTTATCAAACGCCTTACTTAAATCCATGTCTATCACATCCACTGCTCTACCTTCATCCACGAGTTTGGTCACCTCTTTAAAGAATTCAATACGGTTTGTGAGGCATGATTAACCCCTCACAAATCCATGCTGACTATCACAAATCAAACTGTGCCTTTCCAAGTGATTGTAAATCCTGTCTCTCAGAGCCCTTTCTAATAATTTGCCCACCACTGAAGTAAGACTAACTGGTCTGTGATTGCCGGGGTTATCTCTATTCCCTTTTTTGAACAAGGGAGTGGCGTTTGCTTCTCTCCAATCTTCTGGCACTATACCCGTGGACAGTGAGGATGAAAAGATCATCGCCAGAGGCCCTGCGGCCTCTTCCCTTGCTTCACATGAAATCCTTGGATAAATCCCATCAGGCCCACGGGACTTATCTATCTTCAATTTCCTCTGAATTCCTAGCACATCTTCTTTACTAACATCGACCTCCTCTAGCCTACCTGCCTGTTTTACACTGTCCTATTCTACAACTAGGTCTCTCTCAGTTGTGAATACTGAAGAAAAGTATTCATGAAAAGTATTCTGAATAAGGGTCTAGGCCCGAAACATTGGCTTTCCTGCTCCTATAATGCTGCTTGGTCTGCTGCGTTCATCCAGCTCTATACCTTGTTATCTCAGATTCTCGAGCATCTGCAAGTCCTACTATCTCTAAGTCATCTTATAAATCATCTTATATGCCTATCTGCAACCACATCTCATCCTTCTTTGCTACAATGAGAAAAGTCCTAGCTCCCTCAACATTTCCCCATAAGGCTTTCCCTCCAGTTCAGGCAGCATCCTGGTAAGTCTCCCCTGCACCGTCTCTGAAGCTTCTACATTGTTCCTGTAATGAGGCAAACAGAACTGAACACAATATTCCAAGTGTGGTCTAACCAGGGGCTTTATAGAGCTGCACCATAACCTCGTGGCTCATAAACTCAATTCCCCTGCCAATGAAAAACAACACACCATACGCCTTCTTAACAACCCTATCAACTTGGCTGGCAACTTTGAACAAACTATGGATGTGGACCCCAGATCCCTCTGTTCCTCCACACTGCCAAGAATCCTGCCATTAACCCTATACTCTTCATACAAATTCAACCTTCCAAAATGACAATGACTCTGTTGGCCATTGTGAGGAAAACCTGTCTGGTTCACTAAAGTCCTTCATGGAAGGGAACTTCTGTCTGCACTACATGGGATCACAAACACACAGCAATGTGGTACTGTCGAATCCCTACAGTGTGGAAACAGGTCCTTCAGCCCAACAAGTCCACCCTGACCCTCAGAGCATCCCACCCAGCCCCATCCCCCTATAAACCAAACTAATCTGCACGTCCCTGAACAGCACGGGCAATTTAGCACGGCCAATCCACCCTAACCTACACACCTTTGGACTGTGGAAGGAAACCCACGCAGACGCAGGGAGAATGTGCAAACTCCACACTGGCAGCTGCTCGAGGCTGGAATTCAACCGGGGACCCTGTCGCTATGAGGCTGCGGTGGTAATCACTGAGCCACCGTGCCATCCTGAGTCAAGTGTGGTTGACTCCTGAAACTCATAAATTAAGAACAAACAATAAATATCTGCGTTTGTCAGCAACAGCTGAAACGCATGAATGAATTACAATGTAAAACACTGCATTTGCCTCTTGTCTCTGTTTATTGACAGTCTGCAACGTTTGTAACTCATTCATCAGATCCACTGTCACATCTGGTAGTCATTCGTTCTCTATTTTTACCATCCCTTTCCTCAGAGACCTTCATGAATTCCATACTGATTAAATCTATCTGCTCAGTGACTGAGATTAATATGAGCATAATTGTGTCCCTGGAGGGTTTCCCTCTCTTATTAATAAAGGTTTTCCTTTCAATCAGTCATCTCACGTTTACAAGGGCAAACACTGACTCCGGCACTAACAGGGATCAGCAGAGAGAGGGAACCGAGAGATCAGAGTTAGTGAATAATCTGCAATTTTGCAACGATGGATCACAATCTGAGAACAACTGACTGCAATCTTACATCAGAGGAGAGGAGTTTGTCATGGGACATTTACATACTTTTCACACATGCTGACACAGCAACATTAGCTAATCGGATCAAATATGTGCTTTACATTATTCAATACTTTTACTACCCTATCCTGGCTATTGTTGGTGTCCCTGGTAAGTCTTTATGTCCAACTATTTAATCTGAGGATCGTCTTTCATTATAGTGGTGTTTTTGATATTTATACTTCCCTGTTTGCTGATCTTAGTCCCTCAAGTCTTCCTAGCTAGTAATTAACTCTGCAAACCACTGAAAACTGTGTTACTGATCAGAATCAGTTGCTCTGATCTATTCCAGATACATGAGATTTTAACTTCAGCTCTTCAGTGTTTAAACCATAGTATCGATGACTTTATGAAGGTAGAAATGTCCTCATTTGTGTCGTTTAGGGAAGCAGACGCTATGATGGTGTTGCAGCAATCTCTGGTGAGATCCCACTTGGAACTTTGTGAGCAGATTTGGGCACCAAACGGTAGGAATTGGAGGGAGTACAATCTGGGTTTACAAGAATGCTATGTAGAAATCGGTTGTTAAATGGGACAAGAGATGATAAATATTCGCATGGTTTTGATTTTTAAGGGGCTGATCGAAGTCGTCAGGATATTCATTGGAAACAACAATTACTGCCATTGGTAAGGGAGTCGAGAACCAGGGGGAGCAGACTAAAACTTAAGATAATTCTGGAGAGAGGAAGCAAGTCAACACACAAAAGGTGTTTGGAACTCCCTCCCACAAACAGCAATGGATGCTGTTCAGTTGTTTATTTTAAATCCGAGATAAGGTACGGTTTTGTTCAGTGAATATATGAAAGCAGTCATGTGGAGTGAGGCCACAGTGCCACAGGCTTGAGGGGCTGAGTGGCCTACTCCTACTGCTCCACCAATGCTGAGTTCCGTCACCTTTCAGGCCAGCATCTGAAACAGACTGACAATGAGCTCTACAATCCTTTCCCCCTGAGATCAGCCCAATCTGGCATTACCTCCATCGCCAGTATGGTGTACACTCACCTCCTGGTGCTTAGATTTTCATCTGCACTTCTGTGAAATTCAGATTCAAATATTCCACTTTTTTTTATTTTGCTGGTGCCTTACAGTTTGAGTGTCCAGAAAGAATAATCCTCATTAAACATTGCTGCTTGTCTCCCTGCTTGCATCAAGGTGCATTCAATTATTGCCCAAACTTATGGATTGAGTTATTTTCCTCGCGCCTGACCATCAGAAGGCACCAGCTCTCTCTACATATTGATTTTGTAGACATGCTCACCGAGTCGGTGGGTTTGCAAACATTTCGCCACCCCACTAGGTAACATCGTCAGCCTGCCTCTGGTGAAGCGTTGGTGATCTGTCCCGCTTGTTATTTATTTGCCTCAGTTTGCTGGAATGGTTGGCATTACTTCTGGTTTTGTTTCCCAGTGGTTTGTACACAGAATGTAATTCAATGAGTTTGAGGATGAAGTTCCAGTTGGAATCCCAGGCTACCACCAAACCTCTGGCTTGTCTCTAGCTTGTGTTCCACAGGGTCGAATTCAATATGATTGTGGTTGGAATTCCAGTTGGAACACCAGGCCACCAGGAATCCCCTGGCTTGTATCTGTTTGGCTTGTGTTTCGCAGGGTTGAATTCAATACTGGGAAGGTTAGTACCACTTCCAGTTCTGTTTCTCAGTAGTTTGTAGACAGGGTCTCATTCAATGAATTTGTTGATGGGATTCCGGTTGGAATACCAGACCAAGCATAGTCAGGCCAGGGAATTCCTGGAGGCCTGATATTCTAACTGTAACTCCATCAACAAACACATTGAACTGGACCCTATGCACAAACCATTGAGAAACAGAACCAGAAGTGTTACCAAACTCCCCAGTAAACCGAGGCGGTTAAATAGCATGTGGGACAGAACTCCAACACTTCAGGGGAGGCGCACTGACGATGGTACCTAGCAGGGCAAAAAAACATTTGCAATCAAACATACTGGCTTGGTAAGCATGTCCACAACTTCATTCCCAAGCTCTAAATCTTCTCGAAAACAATTTCAATCTTCTCTATCCTGCGGTGTAAGTCGTCCATGGCTCAAATCCGCTAACAGATTACTTTCTTTTGTGCACTTTCCAGACTGCTGCTAATCAGTTCACGCTCATACCAAACCATGGTCATTTTAAGAAGGTTATCCTCCTGTTTGGAACTCAGATGCTGTCAGAGTCACGGAACTCAGAAACAATAAATAGATGCGTGCTGTGCATGGTTATTCGCTGCCCTGCATGTTGCTGTGAATTTCACACAGGATCTTCGAAATCTGGTTTGTGCCTGTCCCCTCAATGCTTGTTCGTGACTCAAGCAACAGAATGAATCTGCCCACAGCCACACACTCTTGTGTTACATGAGGAGACAAGGTGTCTGAATTGCCTCTGAGGGATATGGATTTCTCCCTGTTAACTTAGACAAAAAACTAACGTTACTCCTTTATTTAAGTAGCGTGACAGGGAAAATCTGGGAAATTATGGATTGGTGAGTCTTACAAAAGTTGTCAGGGAATTATTGGAGAAGATTCTGAAGAATGGTACTTGGAGAGATGTGGACTTAGTAGAGATAGACAGCAGGAAGGTCATGTCTCACAAGCTTGACTGAGGTTTTCTTGAGGAAGTGACACAGATGACCAACAAGAATAGGGCACTTATGTGTTATGTTAATGGACTTAAGTCAGGCCTTTGACGGGGTCCTTCATGGTAGGCTGATACAGAAGCTAAAGCCATATGGGATCTCCTGTGAGCTGGAAAGATGTGTGCAGAACTGGTTCAGACATTGCAAACAAGAAACACTGGCATCTGGATTCAGGAAGTTCCACCAATACCTTTATGAATGAAAATTTCTAATAATAATAGACCACAACCCCTATTTGGCCTGCTTAAAGAGGACAAGGCAGTGTTGCCCATAGCTTCTGGCAGCAGTCAGTGGTGGGCTCAAATACTATGCGCATATAATCAAAAGTTCGAACACCCTCCGAGAGAGCAAGTAGCACATGTGGATGCATTGAGCCACCTTCTGCGGTGTTACCTCCAGTGGAAGAATCCATAAAGGCATTAAAATTTCTGGACACACGTCCAGTAATAGCTGTCAATATCAGACTTTGAACGCAGAAAGATTGTCCTGGAAAAGTTGAAATGGCTGGTGGTGATAGGGCAAACAAAACGGCTGTCAAAAACATTTTTTTAAACTTTTTTGGACCCAGTGACCAGCTCACAATAGAGGAACATATTGCAATGGGAAACAAGAATGACTGTCCTGAACAAAGGTCACTGCCAGATACTGGCTTCACTCCATTAGGGCTATCCAGGGGTGTCCAAAATGACAATATTGGTGTAAAGTCATATGTGGTGGCTGGGACCGGATGCAAACATAGCCACACTTGTAAGGCAGTGCCCAGAGTGCCAACATGGCAAAAATTACCACCAGCAGCTCCTCCATCTTGGGAATGGCCAGGTAAACCATGGACTTGGTTACACATTGACTATGCAGATCCTTTCATGGCCTCAATTTTCTTAGTCACTGCAGACGCTCACTGAAATTGGTTGAATATACATACTGCCCATTCATCAAACATGGGGCAACTATAGAAAAACTGCTTGCATCTTTTTCAACACATGGAGGCCTGGTCACAGATAATGGGCCATTATTTACCAGCAGGGAATTTGGGTATCTTAATGTTAAATGTAAGGACAGCTCCATACCACCCCTCATCCAATGGTCTGGCAGAAAGAGCAGTCCAACCTTTGAAGGCAGGCTTAAAGAAACAGCCTCCATCAGATACCAAGCTGTCACTGTTTTTATTTGATTACAGGACCCATCTCTCATGCAACTACAGGGATAGCTCCAGAAAAGTTGTTAATGAGAAGAAGACTCCACACCAGGTTAAGTCTGATTTTCCCAGGCCTAAGAGAGGTTGAAATGGCATCAGGTTGCCAATGCTGGTCACAAGACTCTGCCAAGCAAGAGAGACCAGTTACTTCAGGGAATGAAGTTTGATGTAAGAAATACAGAAATGGTCCTGCATGAGTAAGAGACATGATTGGTGTGAGGTCAGGACCAGTGCTGTGTAAAGTATGGGTAGGTGCAATCTGTCACCTATGAATTAATACCACCCTGATGTCATGTGGGGAAGAGTCGCATGTCAATGCCAAACTTTCTTGGGATCATAGTGTACCAACACCTGAAAAGATGATAGCTGTTCTTTACTTCCCTGAAGGCTATGCAAACATTTCCAAGGCAGCCATTTTTAGGAGTTGATGCAAAGGTGCCAGGATTGAAGTCAGGTTCAGTATAAGCTTTCTGTAATAATTTACTAGCCCAAGTAATGAGCACCTGGACAGACCTTTGATTGCCCTCACTTTATATTCCAACAGGTGTGACCTGGTTTTATCAACTCTGTAACCCAAATAGGTCACTTGAATACACAATTTTCCCCATCTTAGGTATAGGCCCACCTTGGAAAAATGCCTATGTCCAAGCTCTCTAAGTGTTCTTTAGTAGCTTTCCCTGTTATTGGACTGTCACCTAGATAAATGGTGGGAACTGAGGTAGACCTTATAAAATGTTTTCCTCAGCCGCTGAAAAAGTGAACAGGCTAATGTTAGCCCAATGGCAGTGTCCTATATTGGTACAAACACTTATGGGCATGAATTGGAACATATTTCTGTGAATCCTCTTCTAACCTCAGCTGCAAGTATGCATTGCTCATGTCCAGCTTTGTAAAAGCAGCTCCCCTGCCAGCTTTACATATTAATCCTCTATGTGAGGGATTAGGTTTTCAGCCAAACATGAAAAGCAGTTAATTTGTTTAAAGACCCCACAAAAGGTAAACTGACCTGTTTTGCTTCACAGTCAGTACAACCAGTACTGTCCATTGCACAAATTGGACTGGTTTGATGATTCCTTCACTCTTCAGCCTTATGATTCCTGCCTCTACTTTTGCTTGTAAGGCAAATTGCCCTGGGTAGGCCTTGCAGAATCATAGAATTGCTTTCTGGTCAACATGAAAGGTGGCCTTAGCTCCTTTGATAGTCTGTAGACCTTCCTGAAAATCTTTGGGTATTTAATTAGGACTTCACTCAGGCAGCCATTTTCTAATTGAAAACTGTTCAGTCAACCTAGGTGAACCTTTCTCAGCCAATTTCACCCCATCAAACTTGGGCCTTAGCCTTTTGCTACAATCACATGAAACTGAACCAGCTGCTTTTCTTAAGCGACCAGGACAGAAGTTATACCCTTAATCTGTAAAGATTCACCAGTACATGTTGTCAGTCTCACTAAAGTCTTGCGTAAACTTAACGGCAGGAGTCCTGAGCAAATTTTGTTAAAAACTGCTTCTGCAATCATTGATATCGTTGCACTAGTATTGACCTCTATTTGAGCTAGGTGACCATTTAACCAGATGTTTGTTTTGATTTTTTTCTGATTTAGATGTTACTTAGCATTTTAGTTGTTCCAAACCAGGTGTGGGTGGACTTTCCAAAGTGTACACTCTTGTGGATACAGGCCTAAGAACTACCTTACTCAGTTTAGGTCTTGTGGGACTCTTTAGCTGTCTCGAGTCTGCATGCCAGCAGCACCTACATTGACTTGCCAGCCAGCATTTTTTAACCATTTGGGTAAGGCTTGGCTTTGTTTGGTGTTTTGCTGTAGGTCGACCTAGAGTCCCTCTGTTCAGGATGTGTCCTGAATGAGGCTATGCCTTCACTTAAGAGGTATTCCCCAAGTTCGGTTGGACTGACAAGGGTGTTCACTTCCATCGGAATACCATGCAACTCAAAGGGCCCACTTGCTGCATTTTCCAATGGTAAAACCAGTTGTAGTACTTGTTTGAAGTCAAGTTGAGCTTCAGTTAGCACACACTTTTGCATTGGTACATCATTAATCCCACGTACCAAACAGTCTTTAAGCATCTCATTTAGAGTTAAACCAAAGTCACGTGCTTCTGCCAGTCATCTTAACCTTATCAAAAATCACAACACAGATTCCCCTGGCCCTTGAATTGCCGAGTAAAAATGATTGCATCTCAGAATTAGAGGATTGAGGTTGTAATATTCCTTAATTATCTCCAACAATTCTTGAAATGTTTTAGTGTCTAATGCATCAGGGAAAGTTAGGATCCTAATGACAGAAAAAGTTGCAGTTGCCCAGGCTGCCAGAAGAATTACTCGTTGCTTTACATCTGCCACAATATCATAAAGAAAAAATAACAAATTATTTGCATGTCCCGGGCTCAGTCATTGATTGTAGGTTCAAACAACCAAGCTTCCCAAACAAAGGCTTAATGTTAGAAATACTTACCAAACACAATGATGACTGTTGTCAGCAATTTTCTTCAGGAATGTGCTTTACTCTTGTTGCCAATGAGATAACTCCACAGAGGCTAGTGTCCCATCACCAAATCATCCTTTATTTACACATGAACAGTCCTTGACTCTCATTCTGCCTCTTCAGAGTCAGCTGTCAGAGTGTCACTATCGCTGATACTCCTCTTTATTTAATCTGTCAGCCAGGCCTCCCTGATTAATAGCCCTAATCGGTGAACTCATATTCTATGATGTCCAGCTTGCTGACCTTGTTACAATCACTGCACTTGTTTAGTCTTTTGTCTTCTTTTGAATTTCCATGTGATGTTCAAAAACCCATTGCATATTCTGAAGTGTACCTTTTATTAGCTCTCATCTCTACAGTTATCCAGGTCTCCTATCCACAGAATTAACTCTTGCATGATTCTGTACAAAATCAGCGAATCTTGTGAACAACTCCACTTTGATAGGATGCAATGAAAGTTGTTTAGCTATTTCCTGGGTGTCCTGTCTCTGATAGGGACTTCATAGACTCAATGCCTCCATCTTGACAGAGTAGAATATGACTACATTGTAATGCAAGTTGTGGCAGCCATTTCAGTCACTGTCCTTGTTTCAGCTATAAATGATCTTTTTCACAAGTTGTATGTCTGTCTCCTGCCAATGAATAATAAATTAATATTTGAAATGAACATGTCTTCATAACAGAGTTGAAAGTGGCTAGAGGTTTTAAAAAAAGACAGTACTGCATGTGTAAGACCTAGATGTCCTTCAGCAGATGAAAATAGCCATGGGCAATAATGAAGAGGTCACCCTCAATTTTCTGCTGTGGGATCTAAATTGTGACTAGAACCCACAACAACCTTCAGTACTGATTCATTACCTTGACAATAATTGAGATTCTTGTTAGAGTAAAAGAATCATCAGGACCTAGATAAATTTATTCTTCTAATGATCCTGAGAAAAAGTTTGGCACCCACTGTTGTACTGAGAACTCTAGCAGACCATGGCTAAGACCTAATACTATCTCAGTGTCAAGGTCTATTCTGGGGCTTAGTCTCCAGATGAACAAAAGCTGGCAAATGCATGGTAGATGAAGAACAATGTGGATAAAGGTGAGATTATCCACTTTGATAGCAAAAACACGAAGGCAGATTATTATCTGAATAGCTATAAATTGAAAGATGGGAATGTATCCAGATGTCCTCATATACCAGTCACAGAAGGTAAGAATGTAGGTGCAGCAGATGATAAAGAAGGCAAATGGAATGTTGACCTTGATAATGACAAGATTTGAGTAAAGAAGCAAGGATGTCCCAACTGCAGTTATACAGAGCCTTGAGCAAACTACATCTGGAATATTGTATGCAGTTTGATCTCCTTATTATTTGTATCCTTGCTGACATTTTCATTATTGTGTTAGTCTGGAGCTGTAAAATGTGAGCTGAGAGCTGAAGATGACATTTTGACTGAGCTGTAGCTTGTGTTGAAAAAATAACAAATAAATAAATATTTATTTACAAGGCCCACTCAGCTAGTTCCAATTGCCCGCATTTGGTTCGTATCCCTCTAAACCCTTCCCATCCATGTCCCTATCCAGTTTTTTTTTAAAAATGTTGTTATCGAGGTGATGCATTTTGGAAGGTCGAATTTGAAAGCTGAGTACAGGATTAAGGATAGGATTCTTGGCAGTGTGGAGGAACAGAGGGATCTTGGTGTGCAGATACATAGATCCCTTAAAATGGCCACCCAAGTGGACAGGGTTGTTAAGAAAGCATATGGTGTTTTGGCTTTCATTAACAGGGTGATTGAGTTTAAGAGTCGTGAGATCTTGTTGCAGCTCTATAAAGCTTTGGTTAGACCGCACTTGGAAGACTGCGTCCAGTTCTGGGCGCCCTATTATAGGAAAGATGTGGATGCTTTGGAGAGGGTTCAGAGGAGGTTTACCAGGATGCTGCCTGGACTGGAGGGCTTATCTTATGAAGAGAGGTTGACTGAGCTCGGTCTCTTTTCATTGGAGAAAAGGAGGAGGAGAGGGGACCTAATTGAGGTATACAAGATAATGAGAGGCATAGATAGAGTTGATAGCCAGAGACTATTTCCCAGGGCAGAAATGGCTAGCACGAGGGGTCATAGTTTTAAGCTGGTTGGTGGAAAGTATAGAGGGGATGTCAGAGGCAGGTTCTTTACGCAGAGAGTTGTGAGAGCATGGAATGCGTTGCCAGCAGCAGTTGTGGAAGCAAGGTCATTGGGGTCATTTAAGAGACTGCTGGACATGTATATGGTCACAGAAATTTGAGGGTGCATACATGAGGATCAATGGTCGGCACAACATTGTGGGCTGAAGGGCCTGTTCTGTGCTGTACTGTTCTATGTTCTATGTAAGAGTGGTTTCCTTTCTGACTGGAAACTTGCAGCCTGTGGTGATGCACGTGGGTCTGTGCTGGAGCCCCTTCCATTTCTGTAAAAAATGATTTGGAGGATTATATAAGTCACTTGATGAGTACGTTTGTGGAGGAGACCAAGATTGGGGGAGCTGTGGTAGATAAGGGAGATGGACAGATATGGAAAGGACAGAGAGTTGGCCAGAGTAATGGCACAGGGGATTTAACCCGGACAAATATGATGTAATACATTTTGGAAGACCTAATTCAGGGAGGATGTTGACAGTAAATAGCAGAAACCTTCGAAGTATTAACATTCAGAGGCGTGCCAGTCCACAGTTCCCTGATTGTGGCCAAACAAGTTGGTAAGTTTGCCAAGACACCATATGGGGCACGCCTCGCCTTCTTCGCTCAGGATATAGAGCATTAAAGTTGGCAAGTCACATTGTCGTGTTTCACTAAATGTTTAGTTAAGCGAGACATGTTTGTTAGTTTGCTGAGCAGGCTGGTTTTCATACAGATGTTTTGTCTCCTTTCTAGGTGACATTGGCAGTGCTGTGTCACCTCCATTGAAGCACAGTTGTTCTGTCCTGCTCTGAATTTATATGGTTCGTCCTGTCACCGTGGGTAGCCTTGTTTCCAGCTTTGTACCGTAACTTGCTATATGAGGAATATAGTTATTTTTGCCACACTGCCAGAAGGATTTGGAGGCTTTGGAGAGAATAGAGAAGTGTTGTAACGGGGACTTGATTAGTGTGGAATGTTGTTATAAATGAGGCGAGATTGGAGATGCTTGGTTTGTTTTCATTTAAGTGTAAAAAGATGATCTGATATAATTAAAAGAAAGTTCATAAAATTATAAGAGGCATAGGATAGGAAGGATTGTTGGAGCCTTTTTTTCCCAGGAAAGACATGACAATTCCTCAGGTTACATAGGTTCAGTGTGAAAGACGATGGAGATATATGAATGGGATAGGGTGTGGGTGAATTGGGAGGGTGTGTGTGTTTGGGTGGGTGGTGCTGGCTATTTGATAAACCAACCATGGTGCTGAAAGTAGGCACCAACAATAAACATTTTAAAAAATGGGATGAAGTCCAACAAGCTAAAGGAAGGATGCAGTAATCTTGAGATGCTACCAGTGCCCTGTGCTAGTCAGGGTAGGAATAGCAGGAAAGCAAAGATGCGTATGTGACTTGCAGGGTGCTGCAAGAGGGAGGGATTCAAATTCCTGGGATTGGAAGTGGGAGAGGTGGGTCCAGTGCACCTGGGCAGGACAGGAATCAGTGGGGGAGAGTTTGCTTGTGCTGGAGAGGAGGGTTTAATCTTAAATGGCAGGGGTGTGGGAAACAGTTCAGGAAGTTGGAGGGAAGTAAAGTGGGGACAGAAACAAAGGACAGTAATGGGAAAAGAGAGAGTAGAAGGCAGAGAAACAACAGACAAAAAAAAACAAACAGGGCCACATTATACCATGACTCTAAAAAGGCAAGTGATGTCAAAACATGAGCCCGAAGCTCTGTGCCCCTATGTGTGGAGCATTTGAAAAAGGTGGATGAATGAATTGTGTAAGCACTTATTAATGGATATGGTTTAATTTGGATCATGGACACTTGGCTCCAGTGTGACCAAAGATGGGAACTCAACGTCCAGGATTATTCAATTTTCAGGACATACAGACAGAATAGGAACAGAGATGGGGTAGCATTGCTAGTTAAGCAGGAGAGTAAAGGAAGACGTTCGTCTGGATGACATGGAATCTGTCTGGGTGGAGCTGTGGAATACCAAAGGGAAAAAGACATCAGTGGGAGCTGTATATAGAACACCAAGCAGTAGTTGTGAGGTGTCAAACTGTATTAACAGGAGATTAGAGATGTGTGCAGTTAATATGGGGGACTTCAATCTACACATTGATTGGACTAATCAAATTGGCAGGAACGTAACTGAGAAGGATTTCCTGGAATGTATCGGGATGGTTTCCTCAAACATTATGCCCAGGAACCAACTACAGAGCAAGCCATCCTAGACTGGGTAATGTGTAACAGAGAGGTTTAATTATCAACATTGTGTTGCGAATTCCTTTAGGGAAGAGTGATCATAATACTCTTCATTAAGATGACAGAATTAAATCTGAACATAGAGCCCTGCACTTAAAGAATGGCAACTTTGATAGTATGAGGCAAACATTAGATAGGGTAAACTGGCCAAGGACACTTAAGGGGCTGACGGTGGATTGGCAATGCCAGACATTTAAATAACACATGATGGGCAATTGTTCAACATCCCTGTCTGGTGTAAGAGTGAAATAGGGAAGGTAGCTCAACTATGGTTAACAAGGGAAATTAGAGATAAAGTTCAAATCAAAGAGGAGGCATATAAATATCGCCAGAAAAAGTAGCAAACCTCAGGACTGGGAAACATTTATAATTCATAGAACATAGAACAGTACAGCACAGAACAGGCCCTTCAGCCCACAATGTTGTGCCGACCATTGATCCTCATGTATGCACCCTCAAATTTCTGTGACCATATACATGTCCAGAAGTCTCTTAAATGACCCCAATGACCTTGGTTCCACAACTGCTGCTGGCAACGCATTCCATGCTCTCACAACTCTCTGCGTAAAGAACCCGCCTCTGACATCCCCTCTATACTTTCCACCAACCAGCTTAAAACTATGACCCCTCGTGCTAGCCATTTCTGCCCTGGGAAATAGTCTCTGGCTATCAACTCTATCTATGCCTCTCATTATCTTGTATACCTCAATTAGGTCTCCTCTCCTCCTCCTTTTCTCCAATGAAAAGAGACCGAGCTCAGTCAACCTCTCTTCATAAGATAAGCCCTCCAGTCCAGGCAGCATCCTGGTAAACCTCCTCTGAACCCTCTCCAAAGCATCCACATCTTTCCCATAATAGGGCGCCCAGAACTGGACGCAGTATTCCAAGTGCGGTCTAACCAAAGTTTTATAGAGCTGCAACAAGATCTCACGACTCTTAAACTCAATCCCCCTGTTAATGAAAGCCAAAACACCATATGCTTTCTTAACAACCCTGTCCACTTGGGTGGCCATTTTAAGGGATCTATGTATCTGCACACCAAGATCCCTCTGTTCCTCCATGCTGCCAAGAATCCTATCCTTAATCCTGTACTCAGCTTTCAAATTCAACCTTCCAAAATGCATCACCTCGCATTTATCCAGGTTGAACTCCATCTGCCACCTCTCAGCCCATCTCTGCATCCTGTCAATGTCCCGCTGCAGCCTACAACAGCCCTCTACACTGTCAACGACACCTCCGACCTTTGTGTCGTCTGCAAACTTGCTGACCCATCCTTCAATTCCCTCGTCCAAGTCATTAATAAAAATTACAAACAGTAGAGGCCCAAGGACAGAGCCCTGTGGAACTCCACTCACCACTGACTTCCAGGCAGAATATTTTCCTTCTACTACCACTCGCTGTCTTCTGTTGGCCAGCCAATTCTGTATCCAAGCAGCTAAGTTCCCCTGTATCCCATTCCTCCTGACCTTCTGAATGAGCCTACCATGGGGAACCTTATCAAATGCCTTACTGAAGTCCATATACACCACATCCACAGCTCGACCCTCATCAACCTTTCTAGTCACATCCTCAAAAAACTCGATAAGGTTTGTAAGGCATGACCTACCCCTCACAAAGCCGTGTTGACTGTATTTGATCAAGCTATGCTCTTCCAGATGGTCATAAATCTTATCCCTCAGAATCCTTTCTAACACCTTGCAGACGACAGACGTGAGACTTACCGGTCTATAATTGCCGGGATTTCCCTATTTCCTTTCTTGAAGAGAGGAATTACATTTGCCTCTCTCCAGTCCTCAGGTACGACTCCAGTGGAGAGCGAGGATGCAAAGATCTTCGCAAGTGGCGAAGCAATTGCATTTCTCGCTTCCCAAAGCGGCCGAGGACAAATCTGATCCGGGCCTGGCGACTTGTCAATCTTAATGTTTGACAAAATTTTCAGCACATCAGCTTCCTCTATCTCTATCCATTCCAGCATGCACACCTGCTCTTCAAAGGTTTCATTCACTACAAAGTTGGTTTCTTTCGTAAAGACAGAAGCAAAAAACTCATTTAGGGCTTCCCCTACCTCTTCAGGTTCCACACACAAGTTCCCTATGCTATCCCTGATCGGCCCTACTCTTTCTTTGACCATTCTCTTATTTCTCACGTAAGTGTAAAATGCCTTTGTGTTTTCCCGGATTCCTTCTGCCAAGCCTTTCTCGTGCCCCCTCCTGGCTCTCCTCAGACCATTTTTGAGCTCCTTCCTTGCCTGCATGTAATCCTCTCTAGCTGAACTTGACCCTAGCTTCCTCCACCTTATGTAAGCTACCTTCTTCCTTTTCACTAGAAGCTCCACCGCTCTCGTCATCCAAGGTTCCTTTATCTTACCCCTTCTTGCCTGTCTCAGAGGGACATATTTACTCATCACTCCCAACAACTGTTCCTTAAACCATCTCCACATGTCGATAGTTCCCTTACCATGGAACAACTGCTCCCAGTCCATGCTTCCTAACTCATGTCTAATGGCATCATAGTTTCCTCTTCCCCAATTAAATATCCTCCCATTCTGCCTAATCCTCTCCTTCTCCATCGCTATGTAGAATGTGAGGCAGTTATGGTCACTATCACCAAAATGCTCTCCCACCACAAGATCTGATACCTGCCCCGGCTCGTTTCCGAGCACCAAGTCTAGAATGGCCTCTCCCCTCGTCGGCCTGTCAACGTACTGTGTTAGGAAACCCTCCTGAACACACCTTACAAAAACAGCTCCATTCAAATCTTCTGCTCAAAGGAGGTTCCAATCAATATTAGGAAAGTTAAAGTCACCCATTACAACAACCCTACTGCGTGCACACTTCTCCAAAATCTGTCGACCTATGCTTTCTTCAATCTCCCTGCTGCTATTGGGGGGCCTGTAGTAAACCCCTAACGAGGTGACTACTCCCTTGCTGTTCCTAATTTCCACCCATACTGACTCAGTCGGCAGATCTTCCTCGACAAAGGAAGCTTCTGTAGCTGTGATACCCTCTCTGATTAGTAGTGCTACACCCCTCCTCTTTTTCCCCCCTCCCTATTCTTTTTAAATGTTCTAAACCCTGGAAGATCCAGCAACCATTCCTGCCCATGAGAAACCCATGTCTCTGTTATGGCCACAACATCATAGCACCAGGTACTGATCCATGCTCTAAGTTCATCACTTTTATTCCTGATACTCCTTGCATTAAAGCAAACACACTTGAACCGATCCCTTGGTTCCTTCCCAGGAAAATCCTTCCCACTAGCTGGTCTACCTCTTGCTACTGCCTCACCTGCATCAACGCTCACCTCTGGTATACAGCTCAGGTTCCCACCCCCCTGCCATACTAGTTTAAACCCTCTCGAACTACTCGAGCAAACCTTCCACCCAGGACATTGGTCCCCTTCCAGTTCAGATGCAACCCGTCCTTCTTGTACAGGTCCCACCTTCCCCAGAAGGCATCCCAATTATCAACATATCTGAAGCCCTCCCTCCTACACCAGCTGCGTAGCCACGTGTTCAGCTGCGCCCGCTCCCTGTTCCTCACCTCGCTATCTCGTGGCACCGGTAGTAAACCAGAGAACACTACTCTGTTCATCCTGCTCTGCAGCTTCCATCCTAACTCCCTGAAATCACTTTTTATATCCTCAAACCTATTTCTGGCTATATCATTTGTGCCAATATGTAACACGATTTCTGGCTGTTCGCCCTCCCCTTTTAGAACTTTATACACCCGATCGGAGACGTCCCGGACCCTGGCACCAGGGAGGCAACATACCTTCCGGGAATCCCGATCTTGCCCACAAAATCTCCTGTCGATTCCCCTAACTATCGAGTCCCCTACCACGAGTAGGTTTCTATTCTGCCCCCTTCCCTTCTTTGCCACAGTGTCAGGCTCAGTGCCAGAGAACTGACTACTATGGCTTTCCTCTGGTAGGTCATCCCCCCCCAGCAGTATCCAAAACGGTATACTTATTGCTGAGGGGAATGCCCACAGGGGATCTCTGCACTGTCTGTCTGTCCCCTTTCCTCCCCCTAACTGTAACCCATCTATTCTCGTCCTGAGCCTTAGGAGTGACCAACTCCCGATAACTCATCTCAATTACCCCCTCTGCCTCCCGAATGATCCGTAGTTCATCCAGCTCCAGCTCCATTTCCCTAACACGGTTTTCAAGGAGCTGTAGCTGGGTGCACTTCCCGCAGATGTAGCCAGTGGAGACGTGTGCCACATCTCCCAACTGCCACATTCTGCAGGAGGAGCAAGCAACTGCCCTAGCATCCATACCCCACTTATCTGAACACCCACTCAATACTAAAGCAGAAAGCTTACTTCAAGTAATAATAACAAATTAATAACAAACTTATATTCAATAGAGAAAGTTTAGAATGAACCTTGCCTTATTAACTAGGTTTCGAGGAGGAGGGCGGGTGGGAGACACTACAGTTGTAGAGTCTCGGGTTTAGCCGCCTTGCTGCTATATATGGTCACTGCTTTCCTTCCCGGTTGCCCCTCTGGTCCTCGTCACTTCCTCTGGTGCTCCCGCTCCTTCTCTGAAAGAGGAAAAAAAACACCGCTGCCCGCTACCGGTAAGTAATTTTAAAAATAAACTGCTTTACCTTAGCTGCAGTCTTCCGGGTCCGTCTTGCCTCCGCTGCTGCTCGCACTCAAAATGCAAACAGAGGAGGTGGGATAAATTCATAAGGGTAAAGTAGAATATGAAAGTAAGCTTATGGAAAACATTAAAAAAAACCAAAAAGGACCAAAATAATCTTCAAGAAATACCAGGGGACAGAGGGTCAAGCATGAAGGAGGAATTGAAGTAAATCCTTTTTAGTCAGGACATGGAATTGGGGAAATTGATGGGATAAAAACCCAATAAATCCACAGGGCCTGATGCTCGACATCCAGGATACTTGAGGAAGTGGTCCGAGAAATAACGGATGCATTGGTGATCACTTTTCAGCATTCTGTAGGCTCTAGAAAGTTCCAATGGACTGGAGGGTATATAATGTAACCCCACTGCTTTAAAAAGGAGAGAGAGAGAGAAAATAAGCAATTATAGGCTGGTTAGTCTAATATCGGTGGTGGAGTCAATTATTAAGGATGTAATAACTAAGCATTAAGAAAGCAGTGACAGAATCGGCCCTCATCAGCACAGATTCACTGAAGGGAAATCACTTTTGGCAAACTCTCTGGAATTGTTTGATGATGTGACCAGTCATGTGGACAAGACTGAATCAGTAGATGTGATAATGGGAACTGCAGATGCTGGAGAATCCAAGATGACAAAGTGTGGAGCTGGATGAACACAGCAGGCCAAGCAGCATTTCAGGAGCACAAAAGCTGACATTTCAGGCCTAGACCCTTCATCAGAGAGTCAGTAGATGTTGTGTATCAAAAGACTTTTGACAAGGTTTCATGCAAGAGATCAGTAAGGAAAATTAAAGTTCATGGAGTCGGAGATAATGTAATAACGCCAATAGAGAACTGGCTGGCAGGCAAGAAGCAGGGCTTTGGAATAAATGGGTCCTTTTCAGACAGGCAGTGACGAGTGGGGTGCGTCTGGGTTCAGTGCTGGGACCCCTGCTGTTCGCAATGTATATAAATGGATTAGACAAAGGAATTGAATGCCGTATCTCTAACTTTGCAGATGACAGTAAGCTACATGTTGGTGTCTGCCCTGAGGAGGATGTTAAGAGGCTTCAGGGTGACTTGGTCAGAATTGCTTGGGGGGGCAAATACTTGGCAAATGCAATATGATGTGGATAAATGTCAGATTACCCATGTTAGTTGTAAAAACAGGGAGGCAGGTTATTTTCTGAATGTGGCAGTTTCGGAATAGGTGAGGTGCAAAGACATGTGGGTGTTATGATGGAACAGTCACTGAAGGTTGACATGTAGACGCAACAGGCAGTGAGGAAACTGGTGGCATGTTGGCCTTCATAGTGAAAGGATTTGAGTAACCGAATAAGGATATCTTACTGCAGATATACAGGGTCTTGTTGAGGCCACATTTTGAGTAGTGCATCCAGTTCTGGTCTCCCAATCAGAGGAAGGACATTCTCATGATTGAGGGGGCCCAGCAAAGGTTCACCAGGCTGATTCCTGGGATGTCAGGACTGACATATGAGGAAAGGCAGGATTGACTCTGCTTCTACACGCTGGAATTTAGAAGAAATGAGGGGATGGGGATCTCATAGAAACATATAAAATCGTGCTGCAACTGGACAGGCTAAATGTGGGAAGAATGTTCCCGATGTTGGGGAAGTCCAGAACCAGCGGAAACAGTCTAAGAATAATCAGTAAGCCCTTCAGGACTAAGATGATGCAGAATTTCTTCACTCAGAGTTTGAATCTGTGAAGTTCTCTCCCATAGGAAGCTGCTGTGGCCAGCTCATTTGATATATTGAAGACGGAGCTGGACATGCCCTGTGCAGCTAAAGGGGCCGAAGGGTATGGAGAGAGGGCGGGAATTGGATTTTGAGATTGCAATATCAGCCTTGATTATCTGGAATGATGGTACAGGTTCAGAGGGCTGAATGGTCTACTCCTGCATCTATTTTCTATTTCTCAACATTTCTGCAAAGTCGTAGAGTTCTACAGCACAGAAAATAGTCCTTCAGTTCATTCCATCTGTGCCAATCAGAAACAGCCACCTCACTATTCTGGCCAAGCAGCATCTCAGGAGCCCAAAAGCTGACATTTCGGGCCTAGACCCTTCATCAAATCTGAGATGCTGCTTGGCCTGCTATGTTCTTCCAGCTTCACACTTTATAATCTGGGATTCTCCAGCATCTGCAGTTCCCATTATGACCTCACTATTCTGATCGAGTTTTCTATCATTTGGCTCACAACTGTATTCCTTGGCATTGCAAGTGCACTTTAAACATTTCTTCAATGTCACGAGGGCTTCGATATCCCTCACCCTTACGGTGAGTGAAGAAAGGCTTTCCTCACATCTTCTTTAAACATTCTGCAGCCAACTACCTTAAATCTATGCTCCCTGGTCATTGATCCCTCAACCAAGAGGAGGCTATCATTCACATCTGTCCTATCTAAGCTCTTCATAGTCATATTTATCTCAATGATGTTCCCTCTTGATTTCCTCAACTCTGAGGTGAACAGCCACAGCCTATCCAATCTCTCCTGGGGATAGGTCTGTATCCTGTGGAGTTTAGAAGAGTCAGAGGTGAGATAATTGAAACATATCAGATCCTGAGGGGACTTGGCCAGTTGGATGTTGAATGGATGTTGGGAGACCAGAACTGCACTACTCAAGATTCAGCATCAGCAAGGCCCTGTATATCTGCAGTAAGATATCCTTACACTGTTACTCAAATCATGTCACTATGAAGGCCAACATGCTATCAGTTTCCTCATTGCCTGCTGCATCTGCATGGCAACCTTCAGCGACTGTTCCATCATGACACCCACATCTCTTTGCAGCTCACCTTTTCCAAAACTGGCACAATTCAGAGAATAACCTGCCTCCCTGTTTTTACAACTAAAGTCGGTAACCTCACACTTATCCACTTAACACTGCATTTTCCAAGTATTTGTCCACTCACCAATTCTCACCTGGGAGAATCTACAGCCAGGGTCATTGTTTTAAAGTAAGGGGGCACACATTTAAAACATTTTTCTCTGAGAGTTGTAACTCCTTTGAATTGCCTTCTTCAAAAGGCAATGGAATAAGAATCAATAAGTACTTTTAAGGCTAAAGTAGATAGATGCATGCTTACTGGATGGATGTAAGTTTATCGTGGCAAGCAGAAATATAGGACTGAGATTAAAATTGTATCAGCAGTGATTTCATTGAATGGTGTAGAAGATGCAAAGGGCAGTTGGCCCATTTTGAGCCTTGTACATACACTTCTATACCTGCATATTTGGAGGGAAGAGGAGATCATTAGGTTGCATCGCGAATGCTAGAGAAACTCAACAGTGCCTGTGCAGACAAATATAGAGTTCGCATTTTGAATCAGAACTTATGAAAAAGTTATGGAAAAGTGTCATACCAGACTTGAAACATCAATTTCCCTCCACTGAAGCTGCCAGGCGTGATGGGTTCTGCCAATGTTCTTGGTGTTTATTTCAAGTTTCCAGCATCTGCCACATTTTGACTTTCATATATGACATTATACTCCTGACTTGCGAGTCACAGAATTAATGGACTGGTGTTAGGGAGACAGCAGGTGAGTAACTTGATACATGGTGCTAAACTTTTGACTGGTTCTTATAGCAAAAGAGTTTTTCATTTAGTTCATCTCTGATGAATGATGATGCACAGCATGTTATACTGGAGAGTTCAACTATGGTACCGCCATTGGACCTGATGGCGAGGTTGTTGGATTTTATTTTGTTCCACGACGGCCTTTACTATGCACTTGTGCAGCAGAATTGTAACATTCTGTTGTTGATTTAGTTGCTCTAATCTTGGTGCATGTGGACATGGCACTTCGAGTATTTCACAAGCTGGAACATCCATGAGGAAGTCAGCCAGTGATATCCTGGTATTGAAATGAATGATCTAAGTTAACTGGAAAGATTGGAGAAGATAGGCCTTTCCCTGCTAAAACAGAGAGGTTTGAAGAATTTGATAGAGGCCTTGAGCATTGTAAAGAAACTTTATACAGTCATTTATATTCATCCCTAGATACATAACATTTAAAAATCTTATTAGTTTCTTAAAACCTAACTGGAATACTTACATTTATTCTGATTTATAATTTATTTACTTACCTTCCTCACAGTTAACATAGTGACAATCATCATCCTGGTTAATGAAAAATGTGGTCTATCAAAGTGTATGACTCATTACTTGATGGCAATGGCAATGGCAGATCTGTTGATCGTCATCTTGGACCTGATTTTGAGACACATTCCGATTGTTTACAAGGAAAAGTTTTACTTTCTGAATTCCATTCCTATCTGTAATATCCACGCTGTACTACTTTATACAGCAACTGACTGTTCTGTCTGGTTCACTGTTGCTTTTACTTTTGATCGATTTGTTGCCATTTGTTGCCAGAAGGTGAAACGTACATACTGCACAGACAAAACAGCGACTGTGGTTCTTGGAATAGTGACTTTGCTGAGCAGTTTAAAGGACATCACCTGGTATTTTATGTTAACGGGCGGGTATCGGCTGAAGAACATACCCTGGTTTTGTAAATACACAAACTATATTTATTATTCTCCAGCATGGTTGACAGTAGAATTCCTCCACAATATTCTAACCCCGTGCATCCCGTTTGGTTTAATTCTGTTATTCAATCTTTTCACCATCAGAAACATTGTAGTGACCAGCAGAGCCCGCAGGAGGCTCCGAGCTCAAAGCAGTAAGGAGAAATCCAGAGACACAGAGATGGAGAGTCGAAGAAAATTTTATTGTTCATTATCTCAGCCAATTTCATTCTCTTGTGGTCAATGTTAATGGTTTATTCTCTTTGGATCCGGATGTGGCACCTGGGACATCGGTCCATAATTCTAAATAAGTTTGCAATGGAATTAGGATTCATGATGCAACTCCTGAGCTGTTGCACAAATACTGCAATTTATTGCGTGACCCAGACTAAGTTCAGAGAGCAGCTGAAAAATATTCTGAAGTATCCATTTACTCAAATGTGTCAACTAATAAAACAACTTTATTAATCAATGATACTACCATGTTCATAGTTAACTCGCCTACACATCCCTCACCATGCTTCCTGTAAGGACTCTGTCCCATTCTTCCAGTTTCTCCTTCACTGTCACATGTCTTCTGGCAATGCTACCTTCTACAAAGGGGCCTCACAAACAACAGAGAGAGAAGCAGATAGAGAGGCAGAGAGAGAGAGAAAGTGAGACGAAGGAAAAAGAGAGTGAGAGGAAAAGAGCAGGAGAGGGAAAAAGAACAAGAAAGCCTAAGAGAGTGGGTTTTTACACAAAAAATGCAGAAACATGAGGTAAGAGAAAAAGACAAAAAGAGATGCTGCGAACATATACATACACAATACATGGTGTGAGAAAGAGAAAGATAAAGAGGGACACAGAAGGTGAAAGAGACAGAGAAAAAAAAGAGGGATAGTGAAGGTGGGGAGAGAGAGAGAGAAAAAGGAAAACGTCATTAAGAGACAAAAAGCATTTATGAAAATACATCGAGATACTGAGATTGTGATACTCACAATTCCAGCGAGTCCAGCTAGCCCTCATCATGTCAAATGTGTGACCATGGGCAACTCACGTGAGCCTTAGTTATCCTTGTCACCTTAGTGCAGTCTGTAGCACACTGTCTCACATGTCCCTCTCTCCAAATGGGGTTGGCATACTTTGGGATAACAAGGTATAGAGCTGGATGATCACAGCAGGTCCATTTCTGATGAAGGGTCTGGGCCCGAAACATCAGCCTTCCTGCTCCTTTGATTCTGCTGACCTGCTGTGTTCATCCAGCTCTACACCTTGTTACGTCAGATTCTCCAGCATCTGCAGTTCCTATTACCTTGGCTTACTTTGGCATGTGTGGTCCACAAAGGGGCCTAACTTGAAAGATCAGAAGTGGGATTGAGAAACACACACACACACACACACACACACACACGCAGATACACACACACGCATACACACATACACATACACACACACACATTCACACACACACATACACACGCACACAAACACACGCATGCACACAAACACACGCATGCACACAAACACACGCATACACACAAACACACGCATACACACAAACACAGGCACAGACACGCACACCCACCTACAAAGAACAAAGAAAATTACAGCGGAGGAACAGGCCCTTTGGCCCTCCAAGCCTGCGCCAATCGAGGTCCTCTACCTAAACCTGTTGCCTATTTTCCAAGGATCTGTATCCCTCTGCTGCTTGCCTAATCATGTATCTGTCTAGATACACCTTAAATGATGCCATCATGCCCGCCGCTACCACCTCCACTGGCAATGCGTTCCAGGCACCCACCACCCTCTGTGTAAAGAACTTTCCATGCATATCTCCCTTAAACTTTTCCCCCTCACCTTGAAATTGTGACCCCTAGTAACTGAGTTACCCACTCTGGAAAAAAGCTTCTTGCTATCCACCTTGTCTATATCCCTCATGATTTTGTGGAACTCAGTCAGGTCCCCCCTCAATCTCTGTCTTTCTAATGAAAATAATCCTAATCTACTCAACCTGTCTTCATAGCTAGCACCCTCCATACCAGGCACCATCCTGGTGAACTTCCTCTGCACCGTCTTCAAAGCATTCACATCCTTTTGGTAAGTGGCGACCAGAACTGTACGCAGTACTCCAAATGTGGCCAAACCAAAGTCTTATACAACTGTAACATGACCTGCCAACTCTTGTACTCAATACCCCGTCCGATGAAGGAAAGCGTCTTGTATGCCTTTTGACCTCTCCACCGGCTTTGCCACCTTCAGGGTACAATGGACCTGAAAACCCAGATCTCTCTGTGCACACACAGGCACACAGACAGACACATACATAGACACTCAAACACACACATAAATGCAGTCAAATACAGACACGCACTTACACACACACACAGACACAAAGACACACACATAGACACACACACACACACATAGACACACACACACACACACACACACACACACACACACACACACACACACACACACACACACACAGAAATGTACAGACGCTTCCAGGTGAAAGAGAGATCTACTTGTGCTTTGTCTTTGTATTCTCTGTTAGCAAAGGTCTCCTTTACATTCAGGAGATGGATCACAGAGGGTCAAAGATTTTCTACTTGCTGCCTTGAAAACCGATCCAGAACCAGAGGTCACTTGCCAATGTCTTCTCATGACAATACTTCTGTTGTAGGCTGGCTGCAGTATTTCTGTGAACCATAGCACCAGATCAAAGAAGAACATTATATTTGCTGTTTGGGTGCTGGACTGTTAATCCAGAAACCAGCTCTGGGGACCAGGTTGGAACCCTGTCAAGGCAGATGATGGAATTTGAATTCAAATAAAAAAACAATGTGGAGTTAAGAATTTAATGGTAACCGTGAAACCATTGTCGAATTTTTGGAAAACCCATCTGGTTCCGTGTTGTCCTTTAGGGAAGGAAACTGCTACACTGTTGATGCTTAACTACCCTCTGGGCAATTAGGGGCCAGCAATAAATGCTGGCTGACCCAGCAACGCTCATTCCATGAATGATTTTTTAAAAAAATAGTTTGTTTAAATACCCTTAAGTCGGTCACTCAAAGGCACCCCTCTCCACCCAATCCCCAGCTCATTCAATCAGCTGCAAACTGCCTTTACCTGGCACCCACCTCTTCCAGGTATGAAAGACATGAACAGTCACAGAGTCATGCAGTATCGCAACTTGGGCCCAATTCGCCCGAATGGAAACAAATTTCCTAAACTGATGTAGTTCCATTTATTAGCATTTGTTCCTTGATCCTGTAAGCCCTTCTTCATATTGCCATACAGATGCATTCTAAATGTTGTCATTGTACCTGCCCATGTCCTCAGAACATTATCAGGGTCTCCGGGTTAACGCTCCCAATAACAATCGCTGGGATGTTGATCTAGAGACCCAAATAATGTTCTGGGGACTCGGGTCAAATCCCACCACAGCAGATTGTGGAATTTGAATTCAATAAAAATATCTGGAATTAAGAGTCTAATGATGACTATGAATCCATTTCTATTTTTTGGTGGAAAACCCCATCTGGTCACTAGGGAAGAAGCTACCATCCTTACCTAGTCTGGCCTACGTGTGACTCCAGCCCATAGCATTGTGGTTGACTCTGAACTGCCCTCTGGTCAATTAGGGGTGACTAATAAATGCTGCCTGGACAGAGACTTCCTTATCCTATGAATGAACAAAGGAGAATAAAAAATCAAACAGCTTTACTTTATAAGACAAAGACAAGAGCTGCCTGAGTGGGTGGAGCCATGGGTAATATGGGCTTATGGAGATAGGGTAGAGTCTGCGTGGAATGCTCCTCAGACAGTTGGTGCAGACTGGATGGGGTGCATGGCTTCTTCCTGCAAGGTTAGGATCCTATGGATTATGGCCTATTATTGTCCATTATCTGATCACGCAGTCTCATGATTGACCTAACTGAATGTGCATGCAAAGTGGGATGAAAACAAACACAATTATATTATCTTGTAACCTGGGCCCCAGAGGTTTCCTTTACACCTGGGCAATAAATTCTTTGTGAGGTTGAGTGATTCTGCCCCAGCAGGACCATTTTTTAAAGACCCTGCGTTTCTCAAACTAGACTCATTCCACAATTTTACCTTCACCAGGGTAATGAATGGAACAATGTTTCATGTGCACCCAGCTCTCGAAATCTGGTTCGTCACCCAAATGCGGCAGTTGGTCAGGAAAAGTAAGAATTAACTCTGATTACACTTTCATGCAAAGATTCAAAAGTTGACACAATGTCAAGGACCTTGTTTTATGAGTTGAACAAACTATTGAAGCTCCCTTTGGATAACTGGTCTCGTTTAATTGTTTTAAGCAAACAGAACAAACCAAGACCAAAACAGGCCAGCGTCTGAACATTGAACCCTCAGATTAAAATAGTGATGATTTGCCAATTGAACTATTTCATCACAGAATTCCTACAGCGTGGAAACAGGCCCTTCGGCTCAATGAGTCCACACTGACACTCAGAGCATCCAACCCAAACCCATCCTCCTGTAACCCATCCAATGTACATATCCCTGAATGCTATGGGCACTTTAGCATGGCCAATTCACCTAGTCTGCACATCTTTGGACTGTGGGAGGGAACCCACGCATACATGGGGAGAATGTGAAATTTCCATACAGACAGTTGCCTGAGAGTGGAATTAAACCCAAGTCCCTGGCGCTGTGAGGTAACACTTTTAACCACTGTGCCACGTGCTGGACATTTCAATTTCAATGTATTTTTAAAATCATTTTAAAATCATTTTTAAAAGTGTCCATTTTTGTTTGTTGTCCTCTTTGAGCCTCTTGCACATGTACAGTTCAATGGGTTGGGCTTTGCATCCTCTTACAAATCTTTCACTTTCCCCAATTATCTGCTTCTTAGGACTGGAGTGAGTTCTGAAGGTGATTTTTTTTTAAGATACGGATTTACATTGAGATCTCAACATCTTGGAAGCTTTGTTTAGTTTCACAAGATCTTCCATTGCAAAATTGGAATAGAAGGCTACTAGCTCACATTGATAGTTGTGGAAACTGACAATGAATTTGAACAGACTTTCTTGAAAAGGTGATCAGAGGTTCCATACACACTTGAAAGCCAGAAGTCTCACTGAGAACTCAGATAGATCACAGAAATAGCTGGTGGACACATTTTGTCCACGCCAATGAGGAGACACCCAGACACCCTTTCTGATCACATCTTCCTGACGTACACATAACTCTGTAGGTTGTAACACTTGATGTGCACATCCAGGTGTTTTTTTGCAAGAGTGTGGAGTCTCTGCCACAAGCACAAATTCAGGCAGCAAATTCCAGACACCCATAACCCTGTGCATGGAATAAAATTCTCTTCTCAAGTGCCTCTGAACATGCTGCCACATAGCTTGAATCTGTGGCCTCTGGTTCTTGAACTCTCTACTCCATCTCTACCCCTCAAAGCCTATATCCCCAAAGATAAACAACTCAAGCTCCACAGTCTCTCCTCTTAGCACAATTCTCCAACCTTGGCAACATTCTAGTAAGTCCTCCCAATTTGCTCTCTAGTGCAGTTACCTCCTTCTCATAATGTGGTGACCAGAACCGAACACAATACTCTGGTGTGGTCATAATGGGGGTTCATCATTAGATATCTACATTTGCATTCTATCCTCTGCCAATGAAAGACAGCATTTCAAGTGCCTTCTTTACAACCTTATCAACGAGTAATGCTACTTTGAGGGTCTCATTCCCTTGCTTGCCAAGATCTCTCACTTCATCTATCCTTTTCAGTATATTCTAGTCTATTAAGTATTCCCTTCCTATTTGACATACCTGGGTGCATTCGCTTGCAATCATCTGAGCTGAACTGTATCTGGCACTTTTCTGCTCACTCCACCAACCCATGTATCTCATTTGGAGATCTACACTATCCACAACACAGTCAATTTTTGCATCCTCTGTGCATTTCCCAGCTGTGCACCATGTTCAAGTCCAAATAATTAATGTAGCGGCAGAGTTCCTAACACCGAACCTTGTGAAATGCTACTTGAAATAGAAAAGCAGCCATTTACCACTACCCTTTGGCAAGCCAGATTTGGATCCAATTTTACCTGCATCCCACCGGATTTTACATTTTTTAAAAACTGTTTGACATGTAGGACCCTGTCAAATGGTTTTCTAAAATCCATGCAGACAACATCCACTTCACTGCACAAAAACAAAGTTGCTGGAAAAGCAAGTCTGGTAGCATTTGTGACAGAAAAAAGAAGAGTTAACATTTGGATCCGGTGACCCTTCCTCCACTGCACTGCACGCGCCACTCCTCCTCTTCACTTCCTCAAAACAATCAATTCAATTTTTAATGCATGACCCTCCCTTCACGATTAAACCTGATGAAACCATGCCTTTCTCAGTGACAGTTGATCTGAACTGTCAGGAATGATTCTGATAACTTCACCACCACCACCAAACTAAAATTATTTGGCCAATAATTGCTTGCATTTCCTTTGTCAACTTTTTTAACCAAGAGAACCACATTTGCATTGATCTAGTCCTCCGGCACCTCACCTGTGCTTATTAAAGATTGGAAAACAATTCCTATTCTTCTATTTCCTCCCCAACCTCCTTCAGCATCCAAGGGAACAAACTATTCAAACCTAGTGACTTATCCGCCTTCACAGCTGTTACATCCTCTAACTCTTCCACTATAATTTTGAACTTTTTTTTCACACCTCACCTCTTAGATTATAATAACCACAAAATCGTTTTCATTTGTGCAGACAGTCAAAAATGATTTAAATTTCATCCCATCATTCCCTGCATCTTTAACCAAATTAAACTAATCCCTTCTGCCTGTGTTTAATTCATTTTACTCCCAAAATGCAGCACTTGCCATCTGTAACCGATCTATGTCTTGCTGTATGCTTTGACAGCGTTCTGCACAGTCCACAACTCCACCAATCTTTGGGTCGTCTGCAAACTTACTGATCCACCCCCTTACGTTTTCATTCAAGTCATCAATACATATCATTAAGAGCAGAGGTCCCATGATGGATCTCTGCAGAAGACCATTTGGTACGGACCTCCAGGCTGGAAAACACCCTTCCATCACCACACTTGGCCTTCTATGGGAATAGTAATCATGTTGAGCTGTTTAACAAAATATTTTCTGGTATTTTTTCTTACAAGTTCGCTCCAAATTAGCAACTATCCTATAGTTCTGTTATGAAACATTTTGGTGTGCTGTATTCAAATTTGCGGACCGTTGCTGAACTTCTTCATTACATTCTGAACCTGTGTATACTATTTGCCGTAATACTGCTGCTTAATATATTTTTTGTTAGATATATTTTATTGACCAGCAGAGCGTGCACGAGGATCTGAAGTCGCAAATGGAGAGAGTCCCAGAGATCCAGAGTTGGTGAGCAGAAGAGTATCCATCATTTTATTGTTTGCTATCTTTGGGAATTCCATCCTATCATGTGCAATATTCATGTTATACTAAATGTTGCTTCATATGTTATATTTGGGTAATGCTATATGTATCAAATACCTTTTGTACAAGAGTTTGTATTGATGATTAGATCTTGAGCTGTTGCACAAATACTTGCATTTATGCAGTGACACAGAAAAAAATAACAGATAACAAATGAATTAATGTATCTATTTTATGTAATGTTCAAATTCACTAAATTTGCAAACTAAAGGGATTTTCCTGCCTGTCAATGCCCAGTTAATTTTTGTCTGATTTGCTCATGTTTGTTGCATGTGAATGAGTTGTACCACTTTTGTTTACACTCTTGGTTTCTAAGCCGGGCTGCTATGGGTTCTTGTTCCATTCCTGGCCAGTCATGTCTGAAATGCTGCTCTTGGAATGAGCTGTTTTATGTAGCATCCTGCAAGTGGAACAATGAGAACTTCTTGTATTTTCTTTCTCAGACAGAGGTTACACATTTCAAAGCACAGTCCTGAAGCAAATTAGAGCCATTACCTGGTCAATGTGTATCCTTTAAATCAAAATTGCAAAATGCAAACTAATCGCATTGCAAAAATGTAATTAAGTACTTTTCCATTTGGAACATTCATGTTTTGTGGGGGAATAAAGGTCAAGATGCAAATGTGACCAAAAGACGATAAGACATAGGAGCAGAAATTAGGTCTTTCGGCCCATCAAGTCTGCTCTGCCATTCAATCATGGCTGATAAGTTCCTCAACCCCATTCTCCCGCTTTCTCCCTGTAACCCTTGATCCCCTTGATAATCAAGAACCTATCTATCTCAATCTTAAATGCACTCAATGACCTGGCCTCCATAGCCTTCTGTGGAAGTGAATTGCATAGACTCACCACTCTCTGGCTGAAGAGGTTCCTCCTTATGTGGTGCGCTGGTGGTGAAACACTATGACAAACTTTTGGAAGTGAATATTGCCATATGAATCTTTACCTTCTATGGTCTAGATATTGCTGTTTATGCCCACTACCTCACTATTCCCTCAAACAAAGCACAAATACTGAGATAACATGACGTCTAATTTAGGATCCTGCATTTATAATAGCCCTAAGCATTGTTGTGATGTTTCCTATGAGTAGGCAAGCTTGAATATCTTTCTGGACTTAGTCCAAAAACTTTGTGACCTTGTTACCGCAATCAAACAAACTGGATATAATTCCTACACACGTCTGTTGTTTGATTTTCCACTTGTTTTCTAACCAAAGTAACGCTCCCACCTGTGATCCAGCTACTGACGATAAACTGTCTTTCCAGAACCGGGAATTTCTCCATTGGGTAGCACTGCTACCTCATGGCGCCAGGGACTTGGCTTCAATTCCACCCTTGGGTGACCGTCTGTGTGGAGTTTGCACATTCTCCCTGTGCCTGCATGGATTTCCTCTGGGTCTCCGGTTTCCTCCCACAGTCTAAAGGTTTGCAGGGTTGGAGGCTTGGCAATGCTACAATGTTCCATGGTATCCAGAGATGCCCTAGGTTCAGTTACTGCTTAGGGTTAGAACATAGAACATAGAACAGTACAGCACAGAACAGGCCCTTCAGCCCACAATGTTGTGCCGACCATTGATCCTCATGTATGCACCCTCAAATTTCTATGACCATATACATGTCCAGCAGTCTCTTAAATGACCCCAATGACCTTGCTTCCACAACTGCTGCTGGCAACGCATTCCATGCTCTCACAACTCTCTGCGTAAAGAACCTGCCTCTGACATCCCCTCTATACTTTCCACCAACCAGCTTAAAACTATAACCCCTCGTGCTAGCCAGTTCTGCCCTGGGAAATAGTCTCTGGCTATCAACTCTATCTATGCCTCTCATTATCTTGTATACCTCAATTAGGTCCCCTCTCCTACTCCTTTTCTCCAATGAAAAGAGACCGAGCTCAGTCAACCTCTCTTCATAAGATAAGCCCTCCAGTCCAGGCAGCATCCTGGTAAACCTCCTCTGAACCCTCTCCAAAGCATCCACATCTTTCCTATAATAGGGCGCCCAGAACTGGACGCAGTATTCCAAGTGCGGTCTAACCAAAGTTTTATAGAGCTGCAACAAGATCTCACGACTCTTAAACTCAATCCCCCTGTTAATGAAAGCCAAAACACCATATGCTTTCTTAACAACCCTGTCCACTTGGGTGGCCATTTTAAGGGATCTATGTATCTGCACACCAAGATCCCTCTGTTCCTCCATGCTGCCAAGAATCCTATCCTTAATCCTGTACTCAGCTTTCAAATTCAACCTTCCAAAATGCATCACCTCGCATTTATCCAGGTTGAACTCCATCTGCCACCTCTCAGCCCATCTCTGCATCCTGTCAATGTCCCGCTGCAGCCTACAACAGCCCTCTACACTGTCAACGACACCTCCGACCTTTTTGTCGTCTGCAAACTTGCTGACCCATCCTTCAATCCCCTCATCCAAATCATTAATAAAAATTACAAACAGTAGAGGCCCAAGGACAGAGCCCTGTGGAACCCCACTCACCACTGACTTCCAGGCAGAATATTTTCCTTCTACTACCACTCGCTGTCTTCTGTTGGCCAGCCAATTCTGTATCCAAGCAGCTAAGTTCCCCTGTATCCCATTCCTCCTGACCTTCTGAATGAGCCTACCATGGGGAACCTTATCAAATGCCTTACTGAAGTCCATATACACCACATCCACAGCTCGACCCTCATCAACCTTTCTAGTCACATCCTCAAAAAACTCGATAAGGTTTGTAAGGCATGACCTACCCCTCACAAAGCCGTGTTGACTGTATTTGATCAAGCCATGCTCTTCCAGATGGTCATAAATCTTATCCCTCAGAATCCTTTCTAACACCTTGCAGACGACAGACGTGAGGCTTACCGGTCTATAATTGCCGGAGATTTCCCTATTTTCTTTCTTGAAGAGAGGAATTACATTTGCCTCTCTCCAGTCCTCAGGTACGACTCCAGTGGAGAGCGAGGATGCAAAGATCTTCGCAAGTGGCGAAGCAATTGCATTTCTCGCTTCCCAAAGCAGCCGAGGACAAATCTGGTCCGGGCCTGGCGACTTGTCAATTTTAATGTTTGACAAAATTTTCAGCACATCAGCTTCGTCTATCTCTATCCATTCCAGCATGCACACCTGCTCTTCAAACGTTTCATTCACTACAAACATGGGAAGACATGGATTAGGGTTAGACATGGGTTAGACATGGGAAATACAGGGGTAGTGGAATGGGTCTGGGTGGGATGCTCTTCAGAGGGGCAATGTGGACATGGGCCGAACGGCTGTTTCCTCACTGTAGGGACTCTATGAACTGGACATTTTTCACCTCCTTTGGCCGCCCTGTTCCTTCTATTTTTCCTTTTTTTTTTGAAGAATTCTGTTTCTTCTTTTTAACCAAGCTGATGTCAGAGGTTGGTGACTTTGTGCATTTCTTATTGAACTCCTGTGTTAACTACGCTTGACTACATGTGAAAGTAAAATCTAATTCTAATTCTAATCAGATTCATATTCAGAACGAACCCGTTTGAGGCATATTCACATTCAAAAGGACTGGTCTGGTCAGGTTCTCACAGACCACGACACCCGTCTATTCAGATTCACACTCATTATGACTCCAGATTCTTACGATTAACTCTCAAAATGATTCCTGTCAAGTCAGATTCGCAGCCAGAAAAAGCCCAGTTTCATAACTCAGTGTAACAAATCCAACCAATCTACACTGTAATAAATTCTTACACCCTCACAATATGGCATTACCTGGATATTTACACTCTGGCAATGAGGTACTCCCTTATTACTGACCCTCTGACCACGAGGGTCCACTGCCCGGTTCTCTTATAGTGCGGCCATACCTCATTATTGTGCCTGACAATAAGCCTTTCTCTCAGGATGGATCCTCTGACAATGAGCCACTCCCACAGTTCTTGTCTCAGTCCTGAACAGCTAGTCATTTCACATGACCTCAGCCCTGACCCTATTACAATGAGGCAGTGTCTCAATATTGACTGTCTGACAATCATGTACTCCCTTAGCACTGGCCCACTGACATTGAGGCATTCCTGCATTCTGTCCCTCTCAGAGTGCTACACATCAACACTGACCCTGTAATCATCTGGCACTCCGTCAATTCTAACTCCATGAGAATGAGGCACTACCTCATTATTGAATGTCTAGAGTGATGCACTCATAAAGTTGTAACCCTCTTACAATGAGGCATCCAGCAGAACTCAGTGGCTGAGAGAGCTGCAATACCTCGGTACTGACTGATAATGGAACTCTCCCCCAGCTGTCACCGTCTGACAGAGCTGCAGTACCTCAGTACCGATCCTCTAAATGTGTCACAAACTCTCAGTTCTGACACCAGCACATTGTGGATTTGCCTCAGAGTGGACACTAATCAGTCACTCACTGCTGACCCTCTTTCAGTGCTGCAATACCTCGTGACTGATCCTTTAATCATGTGGCACTCCCTCAATTATGACCCCTTTACAGTGAGACACTGCATCAGTTCTGACCTCTGACAATAATGCAGTCCTACAGTTCACACCCTCTGACAGTGCTGAAATGACTCAGTACTGACATTTCAACTCTGCAGCACTCCCTCACTCCTGACCCTTGTGCTAGCAGGCACTGCCTAAGGAGTGGTCCTCTGTCAATAATGCAGTCCCATCCCTCTGACAATGAGGCACTCCCTCAGTACTGATCCTCTCACAGAGCTGCAATATCTCTGCACTGACCTTCTAATCATTTGGTCCTCCCTCAATTCTCACCCTACTGGATTGAGACATTGCCTCAGTTTTGACCATCTGATAAGAATGGATTTCCACAGATCTGGCCCTGTGGCAGTGCTGAAATACCTCGCTACTGACTCTATAATCAAGGGACTCTCCCACAATTCTGACTACTGCGTTAACAGGTACTGCACGAGAAATGACCCTCTTAAAATTAAACACTCTCTCAATTCTGAGCCCTCCTCAATGAGGTACTCCCTCAGTACTGGGTTCTGACAGTGCTTCATGAGCTCAGTGCTGGCCATCTTTCCCTCAGCACTGATCCTCTGGTAGATCTGCATTATCTTAGTACTGACTTTCTATTCACGTTGTACTGCTGCAATTCTGATCCAAATGGTATAAGGCGCAACCTCAGTATTGAGCCTCCGGTACTGGTGGAACGCAACAAGATCAATCCTCTGACAATGGGGAACTTCTTCAGTTGTGATCGTCTCTCGGCGCTGCAATGCCTCAGCCCTAGCCCTCTAATCGTGTGGCTCCCTCAATTCTAACCCTATAACAATGAGGCACTGCCTCACAAATGAGCTTCTGAAAAAGATGCAATCTATCATGACTGACCCTCTGACGGTGCAGCAGAATGGAGGAGTCAGAATTGAGGAAGTGCCACATGATTGGATGGTCAGTATGTCAGTTCTGACCCTCTGATAGAACTGCCATATCTGAGTACTGGCCCTCTAAATTTATGGTCCAATTTTAATTTTGACACCAATACCCTGAGGGACTGCCTCAGGATGGACCTCTGACAGAAAGTCCCTCCCTCAAGATGGGTCTTTGAAAATGAATCACTCCTTCCGTGCCGACCCGCTAATCGTTTGACACACACTCAATTCTGACACCATAACAATGGGGCAGTGCCTCAATATTGACTGTCTGGCAATCATGCACTCCCCAAGCACTGACCCACTGATAGTGCGCTTCTTCCTCATTCTGACACTCTATAATCAAAACTGACCTTGTAATTGTGCAGCAATCCCATAAATCTAACCCCTTGAGAATGACGCGCTTCCTCAATATTGACCATCTGACAAAGTGTTGGAAAAGGTTATAAGGGATACAATTTATAATCATCTAGAAAAGAATAAATTGATTAGGGATAGTCAGCATGGTTTTGTGAAGGGAAGGTCATGCCTCACAAACCTTTTTGAGTTCTTTGAGAAGGTGACCAAACAGGTAGATGAGAGTAAACCGGTTGATGTGGAGTATATGGATTTCAGCAAGGCGTTCGATAAGGTTCCCCATAACATCAATAATTGGAAACATTCATCCTGGAGACCGGTTACTGGTGGTGTACCACAAGGGTCGGTGTTGGGTCCACTGCTGTTTGTCATTTTTATAAATGACCTGGATGAGGGCAGTGAAGGATGGGTTCGTAAATTTGCAGACGACACTAAGATAGGTGGAGTTGTGGATAGTGACAAAGGATTGGTTGCAGAGAGACACAGATAAGCTGCAGAGCTGGGCTGAGAGGTGGCAAATGGAGTTTAATGCAGACAAGTGTGAGGTGATGCACTTCGGCAGGAGTAACCAGAAGGCAAAGTACAGGGCTAATGGGAAGATTCTTCATCGTATAGATGAGCAGAGAGATCTCGGTGTCCATGAACACAGATCCTTGAAGGTTGCCACCCAGGTTGACAGGGCTGTTAAGAAGGCACACAGTGTTTTAGCTTTGATTAATAGAGGGATCGAGTTCCGGAACCAAGAGGTTATGGTAAAGCTGTACAAAACTCTGGTGCGGCCGCACTTGGAGTATTGTATACCGTTCTGGTCACCGCATTATAAGAAGGATGTGGAAGCTTTGGAAAGGGTGCAGAGGAGATTTACTAGGATGTTGCCTGGTATGGAGGGAAGGTCTTACGAGGAATGGCTGAGGGACTTGAGGCTGTCTTCATTAGAGAGAAGAAGGTTGAGGGATGACTTAATTGAAACATATAAAATAATCAGAGGGTGAGATAGGGTGGATAGGGAGAGCCTTTTTCCTAGGATGGTGACGGCGAGCACGAGGGGGCAGAGCTTTAAATTGAGGGGTGAAAGATACAGGACAGATGTCAGAGGTAGTTTGTTTACTCAGAGTAGTAAGGGAATGGAACGCTTTGCCTGCAACGGTAGTAGATTCGCCAACTTCAGGTACATTTAAGTGGTCATTGGACAAGCATATGGACGTACATGGAATAGTGCAGGTTAGATGGGCTTGAGATCGGCATGACAGGTCAGCACAAGATCGAGGGCCGAAGGGCCTGTACTGTGCTGTAATGTTCTATGTTCTATGGCTAGCTCTCCCTGTGCTCCGTGTGATTTAACTTCCCTACTGGACTACTGTGAGGAACCTTCTTGAACGCCTTACTGAAACCCATATACGTCCATGTTTCTGCCTTAATCAATGCTCTTCATTACTACTTCAAAAAACTCATTCAAATTACATGAGTTATGATTTCCTGTGCACGTGTCCTCGGATCCCATGGACTGTTTCCTGTTCTAACAGTCTTCAAATGGGGGATCTTGTCAAAAGCTCTGCTGAAGCCCAAGTAGACTGTGTCAAATGCATTGCCCTCATCCACACACCCAGTTAGCTCTTCAGTCATAGATTCATAGAGTCATACAGCACAGAATCAGGACTCTCACTCCTAATCATCTGTACTGATCAGGTGTCCCAAACTTAACCAGTCCCATTTGCCTGCGTTTGGTATCCGTCTAAACCTTTCCTAATTGTGTACCTGTCCAAATGTCTTTTAAATACAGAAATTTTATCTGCCTCTACCACGTCTGTTGGCAGCTCATTGCATTCACGCACCACCCTCTGTGTGGGAAAACTTGCCTGTCGGGTCACTTTTAAATCTTTCCCCTTTCACATTTGAACCTACTCCCTTCCAGCTTTGGACTCCCCTACCTTGGTTATTCCCCTTATCAAAGCCCATCATGATTTTTTACACCTCTGGAAGTCACCCCTTCGTCTCCGATACTCCAGGGAAAAAGTACGAGCCTATCCACCACTCCTCATAAACCCTCCAGTCCCGGCAATGGCCTTTTGTAATTATTTTTGCACTCTGTATAGTTTAACAGCATTCTTCCTACGGCAGGGTAACCAGAATTCACTGAAGTATTATGACATAGAACATAGAACATTACAGCGCAGTACAGGCCCTTCGGCCCTCGATGTTGCGCCGACCTGTGAATCTAACCTGAAGCCCATCTAACCGACACTATTCCATTACCATCCATATATTTAGCAATGTTCATTTAAATGCCCTTAAACTTGGCAATCTACTCCTGTTGCAGGCAGAGCATTCCGCACCCATACTACTCTCTGAATAAAGAACCTCCCTCTGACTTCTGTCCCATATCTATCTCCCCTCAATTTAAACCTATCTCCACTCGTGCTCGCCATCACCATCGAGGAAAAAGACTATCGCTGTCCACCCTATCTAATCCTCTGATTATCTTGTATGTCTCTATTAAGTTGCCTCTTCACCTTCTTCTGACAAAAACAGCCTCAAGTCCCGAAGCTTTTCCTCATAAGACCTTCCTTCCACACCAGATAAGATCCGAATAAAGCCCCTCCAAATCCTTCCGATAATGTGGCGATCAGAACTGGATGCAATAGTCCAAGCGCGGCCACACCAGTGTTTTGTACAGCTGCAACATGACCTCATGGCTCCGAAACTCAATCTCTGTACCAATAAAACCTAACACGCCGTACGCCTTCTGAACAAGCCTATCAATCTGCGTGGCAACTTTCAGGGATCTACGCACATGGACACCGAGATCTCTCTGCTTATCCACACCACCAAGATTCTGGGCAGCACGGTGGCTCAGTGGTTCGCACTGCAGCCTCGGGCAATTGTCTGTGCGAAGTTTGCACGTTCTCCCCGTGTCTGCTTGCATTTCCTCCTGGTGATCCGGTTAAGGCGGATAAGGGAGGGGAAGGGAATATGTGTCTGGTGGCGGCATCCTGCTGGTGGTGGTGGAAATGGTGCCTGAGGTTGGTATGGATGTGGGCATGTGGGTTGATAGGTAAGGTCAAGTGGAACCTGATTGCTATCTTGGGAGGGAAGAGAAAAGGTGAGGGCAAAAGTGCTGGGTTGGACACAGTTGAGGGCCCTGTTGACCACGGAGCCGGAGAATCCTCAGTTGAGGAAGAAGGTGGACATTTTGAAGGCTCCCTTGTTGATGTTGGCCTCATGAGAACATGTTCGATGGAGATGGAGGAAGTGAGAGAAGAGGTTGGAGTCTTTACAGAAAGTGGGGTGTGAGGATATATAGACCAGGTAGCTGTGAGAGTCAGAGAGTTTGTAATGGATATTAGTGCGAAGCCTACCCCCAGGAATGGAAGCAGAAATGTTGAGGAAGGGAAGGGTGGAGTCAGAGATAGAGCAGGTGAAAGTGAGGGCAGGATGGAAATTGGAGGCGAAGTTGATGAAGTTTTCCAATTTCAGACAAGAGAGAGAAGCAGCCGGATGATATCATTGATGTATCGGAGAAAGTGTTGTGGGTGGGAATGTTCCACGTACCCCGTGAAGAGACAGGTTTAACTTGGGCCCACGTAGGTGCCCGGAGCTGCTCCTCTTACCCGAAGAAAATGAGAGGAGTTAAACAACAAGTTGTTGAGGGTGAGGATGAGGCCGACCAAGTGGAGGAGGGTGGTGGTGGGAGGGGAATGTTCAGGTCTTTGCTCCAAGAAGAAGAGGACAGCCCTAAGAACCTCCTGGTGGGGAATGGATGTGTAAAGAAATTACACGTTCATGGTAAAGAGGACGCAGCTGGAACCGGCAAACTGATGTTTTTAAAACTGCGTAAAATGTCAGAGTATTTCTGGATGTACGTGGGCAGTGCTTGGACCAGGGGACAGAAGATTGAGTCAAGGTCGGAAGAGATGAGTTCTGTGGGGCAGGAACAGGCTGAAACAATGGGTCTGCCAGGACAGTCTCATTTGTGGATTTTTAGGGGGACATAGGAGCAACCTGTGGGGAGCTGTGGCCTTTCAGCTTGGAAACAGAGGGGGAAGATCACCGGATAGACCAAGATTAGATACAATGGCCCGGTGCAGTCATGGTCCAGGAGAAGTCGGAGGAGGTATCTGAGAGCTGGCGTTCAGCCTCTGCAAGGTAGACTTCAGCTCACCAGACCACAACAGCACCACCTTATCGGCAGGCTTAATAACAAAGTTAGGGTGAGATATGAGTGCATGGAGGGCAGTCAGTTGGGCAGGACGTAGGTTGGGTTTGGTGCAGGGAACAGAGAAATTGAGGTGATATCACGTCGACAGTTCTCAATGAACAGATTGAGTGCACCTGCATCCCCACCTTAACAATTCTGCACTGAGGGTGTCTGCACTGAGGGGTGCCATTAACTGTATATTTTTCCGTCATAGTTGATTTCCCAAAGTGGAGCATCTCACATTTAATGGATTAAAATCCATTTGCCGTTTCTGCAACTGATCTGTATCCTTTTATGACGTCTACACTCATCACGATTCTCCCAATCATTCTATTGTCTGCAAACTTGCAAACCCATCCATCTATATTTTCACCTCAGTCATTTTGTATCGACCACAAACAGCAGAGGTCCCAGCACAGATCCCTGCGAAACACCAATCGTCCTGGATCTACAGCCTGAAAAGCACCATTCCACCTCTTGCCTCTGTCTTCTCTGGACAAGCTAGTTGTGAATCCAAGCATCCAAGCCACCATGGACTCGGTGCATCTTAATTTTCTGGATGATCCTATCATGAGGCACCTTGTTGAAAGTATTGCTAAAATCCATGAAAACAATATCCACTGCTCTACCTTCATTGATCACATTCGTCACCTCCTCAAAAAATTCAGTCAAGTTAGTAAGACATGACCTGCCCTGCACAAAGCCATGCTGACTGTCCCTAATTAGGCCATGCTGTTCCAAATACAGATAAATACAATCCCGAAGAATTCTCTCCAATAGCTTCCAATGAACGATGAGAAACTCGCTAGTCTATAGTTTCCTGGATTGACCCTATTTCCCTTCTTGAACAGAAGAAGAACATTTAGCAACTTGCTAATCCTCCAGTACCCCTCCAGTGGCTACCAAGGATACAAAGATATTGCTGAATGCCCTGACAATCTCCTGTCTCACCTCGCTGAAAAACTTGAGTAGATACCATTGGGTCCTGAGGACTTATCCACCTTAATGCTCTTTCTTGATCTCAAAATGCTGTTATCATATGAGCATGCTCCACACAAATCCCACTATCCTCCACACCCTTCGCCTGAGTGAATAGTGATGCACGGTACTCATTTAGGATCTTGCCCACATCCTCTGCTTCCAAACACAAGTTCCCTCCTTTATCCTGAATGGCCGTACCTTCTTGCTATTTATCCCCTTGTTTTAGATGTATGCACAGAATGCCTTGGGATGTCCTTCAACCCTCCTTGCCAAGGTCATTTGATCGCCTTTCTTTTTCTGCTTTCTTTATGTCAGCCCTGTTCGATTTTAGCTTCCTAAACCTGACATATTTTTGTTTTTCCCTTTTGACTAACTTCACAACCTCCCCAATTATCCAAGGGTCTTTTACCTTGCCATCCTTGTCCTTCCTCCTTCCTGATCCTAAACTCATAAGCAGGCCTTTAAACAATTCCCATATGGCAAATGTGACAGCTCCTCCCAATTAACACTCCCCAGCTCCTACCTAAAATTGATATAATTTACTCTCCCCCAAGGTCTTGACTTATTCTTCTTCATAGCAATCTTAAAATTTCAGGAGTTGTGATCACTATTTCCAAAATGCTTTCCCACCCTTCTCACCAGTTACCTGACCAGGACAAAGTCCAGTATGGCCCATCTTCTATCCACATACTGTGTCAAGAAACTCTCTTGGATAGACTTAACAAATTCAGCCTCATTTAAACTCTTGTTGTAAGGGAGTCCCAGTCAATACCGGGGAGGTTAAATTCACTGACTGTGACAACTCTGACTTATTGCATTGTTTCAAAAGCTGCCGACATATTTGTTCCTCAGTGTGTCAGTGGCAAAAGGGGAGCAGGCTATTAGTTTAATCTGATCAGAGTGATTGTGTCTATCTTATTTTTGAACGCTACCTCTGTTGCCTCAGTGGGCAAGCCCTCCAGAATGTCCTTTCTAGGTACAGATGCAACATTTCCCACAGGTTAGGAGTGCACCTCCTTCTTTTATCTTCCCCTCTATCTTGTCTAAAGCAATGAAACCCTGGAACATTGAGCACCCAGTCCGGTCTCTGTCTCAACCAAGCCTCTGTAATGGCCTCAACATCAGAGTCCCATGTACTGATCCAGGCTCTAAGCTCATCTGCCTTACCTGTAATACTCCTGGCAGTGAAATAAACATATTTCAGCTTGTTCGTGCCATCATGTTCATGTACCTGTCTCTGACTGCCATTCTTTTCTGATTTATTGGTCCTAGCATGTACCTGCCATCAATTCATCTACTTGCTGACCTGCTGCTCTGGTTCCCAGCTGCCTGCCAGTCTTTAAATCCTCCCAAGTAGCACTAGCAAACCTCCCTGTGAGGGTATTTGTTCCCGTTCAGTTTAGGTGCAACCCATCCCTCTTACACAGGTCACCCCTTGCCCAAGAAGCGGTCGCAATTATCCATGAACCTGAAAGCCTGCCCCCAGTACCAGCTCCTTAACCAATGCATTCATCTCACCTATCTTTCTCTGACTTAACTCACTAACATGTGGCACTCGTGGCAACCCATAAATTATTACCCTCTCGGTCCTGCCTTTCAGCCTCTTTGCTAACTCCTTGTACACAGTCCACAGGATCTCATCCCTCTTTCTACCTACGTCATTGGTACCAATGTGCACAATGGCCTCTGGCTGCTCACCCTCCCCCTTAAGAATTTCTTGCAACCACTCAGAGATGTCCTTGACCTTGGTACCAGGGAAGCAACACACAGCCCTGGTATCTCAAATGTGGCTACAGAAACTATGCCCCCAACGAATGAGTCTCCAACCACGATCACTCACTTGGATTTGCCTGACCCTGTCCCACAGCAGGGCGGGTTGTACCACAGACCTGGCTGCTGCTGATTATATAACCGTTCCAGTTTAGTTTTAGATCAGTGTTAACCTTGATTAAGTGGATAGCCAAGCACCTCAGTGGTCTACAGTACAGGAGAAATAAATTCTTGAGCTCACGGATTCTGTGAGAGTCAAAGACAAGCAGTGAATTGTTCTTACCTCATTTCCAACACCTGGCCCATTGCCCTGCATGGCTTGGATAACACTTGCACATTTAAAAAAAATGTAAGGATGATGTGAGGGTAAGGACATGGAATTTTGTGATATGGTCATATTCTCTCTTGTTGGAGCATATTGCTGCTTAGCACTTGTATGGTGCAAATGTTACTTATCCTTTATCAGGCCAAGCCTGATCGTTGTCCAAGTCTCACTGTATTTTCTCATGGTTGACTTCACTGTTGGAAAAGTCATGAATTCTGCTGGACACCTGGACAATATTCAATGAACGTTCATGTCTCCACTTTGGTTCAAATGAAGACATGACTTCAACCAGTGCAGGTATCCAGTGAATGCCACTGACTCAATTTTCTATTCCTTTGCTTCACACCACATTCAATGAGAAGTTGCCTTGGTGGAAATGACAGATTGCACTTTCCTTCCTTTTCAAGCTCAGGATCTCTGATCATATTTGTGGTAAATCCTGAAAGAGGTTACGAGAAGTGTGGCATGACGAAAAGTAAACTGAGCCTAAGTGTGCAGCTGTTTGACAGCACTGTCATCCAGATGTTGCATTACTTCGCTGATGATTGAGAATACATTGAGGTCATAATTGGTCAGGACAATTTGGCTGCTGATTGCGTGATAGGTCATCTTTCTCTGAAATGTGAGTGTTGCAAGTGTTTAAAAATGTACTGGAAAACATTTACTGTTGGTGTGGTGACCTTGGGGCACATTGTTCCAGTACAGTTTGTGGGATGCTGCCAGGTGCCATGGCATTTGCAGTATCCGGAACATTCAGTCTTGTCATTGCATGAAATAATTTGAATTGCGTGTAAGTTAAGATCTGTGATGCCTCCTCAGGATGAGGGCAAGAAGATCATCCAGACTGATGAATGGTTTCATCTGCTCCTTCACCTTTTGTTCATAACATCTTGTAATAACTGCCATGTAGCCTGATGAGAAACTAAAGCTCATCTTGATTCATTTGCATTCGAAGGTGCCTATTTTTCCCAAACAAAAGGACCCATCACTGAGCGGAAAGTATGGAGAATGTTATAGATATCAGTGGTGAGATAATGCTGGATCTTGACCAGCAAAACCATTGTTGTGTTGGTGAAATGCAAACAAAAATCTATATGATGTAAACTTTATTCTCAGCTAATCCCTTTGTCAAATGACAGATTCTGATGTTGGTTCCTGGAAAGCCTCCATTGTTGGAGGACGAGAAGCCGTATCCAATTGAAGCAGCACAGGCTTCTGCGATGACTGTGGAAACCACTGCTTATGCCTTGCTTCAAGCATTGTCAAGGAATGATATTGACTGTGCAACACCGATTGCGAGGTGGCTAACGATGCAACAGAACTATGGTGGTGGATTTCACTCGACGCAGGTAAATGCTTGAGATCACAACAGCAGGCATTCAGATATTTCCATTGATCATGTTACTAACTGGTGGTTGTTGCAGTTTGCAATCAAACTGGACACTGCATTTTCATCTGCAGGTTTGGTGCATTGGCACAAATACCAGTTCTTCAATGGTGTTAATCCTTGGTTAAATTCTTACATGCACTTTGCCTGCGCATCAATTTTCCTCTTGGCATTGTCCTTGAAAACTATCTGTTTCTGTAAACCTTCACTTACTTGTCATAGGATCATTGAGGGACAGCACAATAGAGTGCCATGGCAATGGAACAGACCCTTCAGCAAATTGTATGTGCCCTCACAAGATGCAAGTCCCGAACTATTCTCATCACATTTCCCAGCACTCGACCCAGAGCCTTCTATGCCTTGGCATCGCAAATGCCCAATCAAAGACTTGTTAAATGTTATCACGGTTTCTGCCTCTACCACCCACACAGTCGGTGCGTTCCACATTCTCACCACAGTTTGGGTGCAAAAACAAGTAAGCTTCCTCAAGAGATAGTAGGAACTTGCCAATGCTGGAGAATCTGAGAGAACAAGGTGTAGAACTGGATGAACACAGCGGGCCGAGCAGCATCAGAGAAGCAAGAAAGCTGACGTTTCGGGTCGAGACCCTTCTTCAAAAATGGGGGAGGAGAAGGGGATTCTGAAAAAAATAGGGAGAAGTGGGGAGGCAGATAGAAGATTGGTAAAGGAGAAGTTAAGTGAACTGTCCTGAGCTGTCCACTCACTGTCCCCTGCTCCAGAATCATAGAATAAGAGAATTCTCCAGAATTAGACCATAAGGCCATGAGACATAGGAGTGGAGGTAAGGCCATTCGGCCCATCAAGTCCACTCCACCATTTAAATCATGGCTGATGGGCATTTCAACACCACTTCCCTGCACTCTCCGCGTAGCCCTTGATTCCTTTTGAGATCAAGAATTTGTCGATCTCTGCCTTGAAGGCGTCCAACATCCCGGCCTGCACTGCACTCTGCGGCAATGAATTCCACAAGCCCACCACTTTCTGCCTGAAGAAATGTCGTCTGATTTCAGTTTTAAATTGACCCCCTCGAATTTTAAGGCTGTGCCCACGGGTCCTCGTCTCCCCTGCTAACGGAAACAACCTCCTAGCGTCCACCTCTTCTAAACCATACATTATCTTGTAAGTTTTTATTAGTTCTCCCCTCCACCTTCTAAACTGTAGTGAGTACAATCCCAGGATCCTTAGCCATTCATCGTAGGTGAAGCCTACCATTCCAGGGATCATTTGTGTGAATTGAACAAGCACTTCATTCCATTGTGTCTGTAACCACTGAAGCCACACTAAGTTCACATTCGGCTCATGTTTTAGCAATAGGCCCGTTGCCTTGAATGTTATTTCATTTTAAGTGCTGTACCAACCCTTTTTCTTTAATGTGAAAAGATTATCCACCACCTCAACTAAAGTCCTAGACAATGAATTCCAAACCCCCAGCACCTTCTGGGTGTCTTTTCTTTCCTGAAATTCCTTCTGAGCCTTTTAGCTTAAATGTATGTATCTCTTCCCCCCCCCCTGCCCCCGCCGACCTCCCACCCCATGAATGGTCGTTCTGCTTCCCTCGCCTAGACCCATCAGAATGCAGACCATTTTTTCAGGACCTTCTTCAACATTCTATATTCGGAAGAAAACAAGCCAACCTTATCCAGATAAAACAGTGATGCTGCCTGGCCTGCAGTGTTCCTCCAGCTCCACGCTGAGTTATCTCAGACTCCAGCATTGACAGTTCCTGTTATCTCAAACTTATCCAGACTCTCCATCGAGTTAAAATGCTTCACCCCCTCAGAACATCCTGATGAATGTCCTCCACACATGCTCAAATGCAATCACCTCTTTTCTATAATGAAGAGACCATTAGAACATAGAACATTACAGCGCAGTACAGGTCGTTCGGCCCTCGATGTTGTGCCGACCTGTCATACCGATCTGAAGCCCATCTAACCTACACTATTCCATGTGCGTCCATATGTTTATCCAATGACGACTTAAATGTACCGAAAGTTGGCGAATCTACTACCGTTGCAAGCAAAGCGTTCCATTCCCTGACTACTCTCTGAGTAAAGAAACCGCAATGTCCAGTTTAGAATAACAAGCTCACAAGAGAGATGACCTGGTTTTAGATATTACTCGGGACCACAGACTCAGAGACAAAGCAAGACGACTCTGCGATTTGATGTAGAAACTGCTGACACTCCGAAGCCTGCAGCCCTCCTCCAATTCTCAAGTCAGAAGTGTGTCAATGACGGTGCAGATCCAACAACACTGAAAACAATCTTGAGTCTAGGCCAAAGCAGCCCCTTGATTGGCACCGTATCCATTCTCTCCACAGCCAACTCCAAGAGACAATAATGTGTCCCTGTACAAGATGCACTGCCACATTTTTTACCCACTATCCTGACACACACCTTTCCAGACTTAGAAAACTCATCTTCAAGGGCAAGGACATCAGACATGGTAGCACTAACCCCAGTAAAAATCACCTCCAAGCTACTCACAAACTTATTTGGAAATGAATGGTTGTTACTGAGTCAATCTTCGTCATCTCTTTTGGAACAGCATTGTGGGTCTCTGTACAGCAACACGAAGCTGTTCAAGAAGTCAGTTCATGCTGGACAATCAGCAACAGCTATGTCTCATGAAAGAATAAGTAAATCGGAAAGAAATCCATCTGAGAGTCACAGGCAAATGTGTACTTTTTTTGTTCACGCAGCAGATTGTGGGCTATTACCAATTTTGAAAATGACAAATGAAGCTTTTGTTTGGGTGGGTATTGACAGCAGCTGCCCCCAAAATAAAAAGAAAATGGGAACTGCAGATGCTGGAGAATTCAAGATAACAAAGTGTGGAGCTGGATGAACACAGCAGGCCAAGCAGCATCTCAGGAACACAAAAGCTGACATTTCGGGCAGAGACCCTTCATCAGAAAAGAGGGAGGAGGAGACAGTTCTGAAATAAACAGGGAGAGGGGGATGGCAGATTGAAGAGTGACAGAGGGGAAGATAGGTGCAGAGGAGACAGACGAGCAATAAGGAAGGAGAGGATCAAATATGAAGGTAGGCTAGCTAGTCATATTAGAAATCACAGTGAAAGCTTCTTTCAATACATAAGAAACAAACATGAGGCAAAAGTAGACAGTGGGCCGCACCAAATTGATGCTGGAAGGCTAGTGATGGGAGATAAGGAAGTAGCTGAAGGACTTAATAAGTACTTTGCGTCAGTCTTCACAGTGGAAGACATGAGTAGTATGCCAACACTTAGGGAGAGTCAGGGGGCAAAGTTGAGTATGGTCGGCATTACAAAAGAGAAAGTGCTAGAAAAGCTAAAAGGTCTAAAAATTGCTAAATCTCCTGGCCCCGAAGGGGTACATCCTAGAGTTCTGAGGAAGGTGGCTGAGGAAATAGCAGAGGCTTTGGATGTGATCTTTCAAAAGTCCCTGGAGTCAGGGTAAGTTCTAGATGATTGGAAAATTGCTGTTGTAACCCCCTTGTTTAAGAAAGGATCAAGGCAAAAGGTGGAAAATTACAGGCCGATTAACCTGACCTCGGTAGTTGATAAAATTCTTGAATCATTGTCAAGGATGAGATTTTGAAATTCCTGGAAGTGCAGGGTCAGATTAGAACAAGTCAGCATGGATGTAGTAAGGGGAGGTCGTGCCTGCCAAACCTGTTAGAATTCTTTGAAGAGGTAACAAGTATGTTAGCCCAGGGAAACCCAGTGGATGTTATCTATCTAGACTTCCAAAAGGCCTTACATAAGTGTCTCACGGGAGGCTGCTGAGCACGGTGAGGGCCCATGGTGTTCGAGATGAGCTACTGGCTTGGATTGAGGATTGGCTGTCTGATAGAAGGCAGACAGTCAGGATAAAAGGCTGTTTTTCGGCATGGCAACCGGTGACGATTGGCGTCGCAGGTTTCGGTGTCGGGTCCGCAGCTGTTCACCTTACGTATTGATGATCTGGATGAAGGGACCGGGGTCATTCTGGCGAAGTTTTCCGATGATACGAAGATAGGTAGACAGGCAGGTCGTACTGAGCAGGTGGAGAGGCGGCAGAAAGAGTTAGACAGTTTAGGAGAGTGGTCCAGGAAATGGCTGATGAAATTCAATGTGAGTAAATGTGGGGTTTTGCACTTTGGTAAAAAGAATACGGGCATGGACTATTTTCTAAATGGTGAGAAAATTCGTAAAGCTCAAGTACAAAGGAATCTAGAAGTGTTGGTCCAGGATTCTCGAAAGGTTAACTTGCAGGTAGAGTCCGTAATTAAGAAAGCGAATGTAATGTTGTCCTTTATCGCAAGAGGGTTGGAATATAAAAGCAGCGATGTGCTTCTGAGGCTTTATAAAGCTCTAGTTAGGCCCCATTTAGAATACCGTGTCCAATTTTGAGCCCCACACCTCAGAAAGGACACACTAGCCCTGGAGCGTGTCCAGCGGAGATTCACACGGATGATCCCTGGAGTGGTAGGTTTGACATATGATGAACGGCTAAGGATCCTGGGATTGTACTCATCAGAGTTTAGAAGGTTGAGGGGAGATCTAATAGAAACTTACAACATAATGTCTGCCTCGGAAGGGGTGGACGCTAGGAAGTTGTTTCCGTGAGGTCGGGAGACTAGGACCCGTGGGCACAGCCTTAAAATTAGAGGGGGTAAATTTGAAACGGAAATGAGATGACATTTGTAAAGCCAGAGAGTGGCGGGCTTGTGGAAATCATTGCCACGGAGTGCAGTCGGGGCCAGGACGTTGGATGCCTTCGAGGCAGAGATCGACTAATTCTTGATCTCACGAAGAATCAAGGGCAACGGGGAGAGTTCAGGGAAGTGGAGTTGAAATGCCCCTGAGCCGTGATTTAAATGGTGGAGTGGATTTGATGGGCTGAATGGCCCTACTTCCACTCCGATGTCTTCTGGTCTTAAGTAAAAGGGGCAGACATGAAGCCAGTAGAGGTGAGTGTGGGTGTGGAGGTAGGGAGGGGATAGGTCAGTGTTGGGAGGACGGACAGGTCAAGGGGGCGGGAAGAGGTTAGTAGGTAGGGAATGGGGGTTTGGCTTGAGCTGGGAGGAGGGGAATCGGTAAGAGGAAGAACAGATTAGGGGACGAGCTGGGCTGGTTTTGGGATGCAGTGGTGGGAGGGGAGATTTTGGAGCTTGTGAAATCCACGTTGATACCATTGGTCTGCAGAGCTCCCAAGGCTCAGTTAAGGAAGGACAATAAACACTGGTCAGTCAGTCATACATCCAGCAAAAAAAGTTTATTTTTTTTAAAAAAAAGGATGCATCTGTTAATCAAGTGGCAAAGCATTATCGAGTTTTGAGAAGATTTGTAGCTCAGGGTTGAGGTTCTGGATGTAAGATTGCTCACTGAGCTGGAAGGTTAGTTTGCAGACGTTTCGGCACCATTCCGGGTAAAATCATCAGGGAGCATCCGGGGAAGCGCTGGAGTTAGGTCCCGCCTTCTCTTTAAGTGTTCCGGTTTCCTTGGGTTGTTGATGTCATTTCCGGTTCCTTTTCTCAGAGGATGGGAGGGTGATTTGGCGCCAACGTGTTCTCCCGAGTGTAGTTTGTGTGTGGCATGAACTGCCAGAGGAGTGGCAGAGGCTGTTATACTCACAGTATTTAGAAGTCACCTGCAGGGACACATGAATAGGAAGGGGCTGGAGGGATATGGGCTCCAGGCTGGCAAACAGAACTCGTCAGTTACGGTGTCTGGTCGGCCTGGAGGAGTTGGACTGAAGGGTCTGTTTCCCTGCTGTACAACTCGACGACTCTGTCTCTCTCTCTCTCCCATTTTCTCCAAACCCACCCCCCGCCACACACACAATCTCTGTCTCTCCATCTCTCTGTGTGTGCCTCACTCTATGTCTCTGTCTCTCTCTGTCATCTTGTCTCTGCCACCTCGCTGTGCACTTCTGTCTCTCTCCTCTCTCACTCTGTCTCTTTGGTCGATGTGTGCGCCCCTCTTCATCTCTCGTCTGGCATCTGGCTCCCTCTGTGTGTGCTTCTGCCGTTCTCTCTCCCCTGTCTCTCCGTCTCTCCCTGTGAACTTGTCTCTCCCCACCCCCCCACTGTTCCCTGTGTCTCTCTTCCTCTCTATCCGAGCCTCTCCACCCGCTCAGCAGGGAGCGTTGTGAGTTTTTTTGAACAAAGTTTAAAAATCTCTGTTTAAACCCAACCCATCCGCAATCAGACTGCATTTCTAATCCACTCTCTCTCACACACACACACAGAGTCTGTCTCTTTCTCCCTCTCAGTCAATCCCCTTCCTCTCCTGTTCCTCCTCACGCCTTTCCCCCCCTCTCCCTCGACGACGAGTCCGCTGTCTGGAACCCTTTTCCCGGGAGGGTTCTGAGGGCCCAGCTGTTCGGCAGTGGGGATCATCGCACCGTGCTCCCGGACCCCTACAACCTCCTGTTCTCCAGCGGCCTCCAACATGACCACGGGGCTGGGAGCAGGCATCCGGGCTGCTGGAGCGCTCGCTGCTCAGTGGCTCGGCCCTGCGCCGCCTGTGCCGGGAGCGGGGATCCGAGGTGGGAGAAGGCCTCTTCGCCCGGCGCCTGGGCACAGCTGCCTGACACCGAGCCCGAGCACCCGGCCGCGGGTCCGCGACGCCTTCCGTAGCTGAGCAGCGTACAACTATCTCCTACTGCAAGGTAAGCTGGGGGTGGTGGTTTGGGGTGAAGGGAGGATTGGGGACATGAGCACGGTCCCTGTTTCACATCCTGCGCCGCTCCTATCCCAAAGCGAGGTGTTGGGAATGGATGTTTTGGGGGTGAGAATTCCCCTCCCCGGGTGAGGGGAAGGCTGGGGACATTGGGAGGGTGTCTGTTATCCAGCCTTGCGCGGGTTTCCGTAGCCGACCAGCCTGCAGCTCTCGTACCACATGGTAAAGGGAAGGAGGCGGATGGGATGGGGTCGGGGTTGGAGGATAGCCGTCCTGGAAGTGAGTGGACATGGGGAGAGTCACTATTGTACAGCCCAGTGACTGAGTGGCCGACAGCTACTGCAAAAGGGTCGGATTAGGAGAGGGGTGTTGTAGGGAGGTTTGGGGTCACGGGCAGCGCCGCTTTCTGCAGCCGAACAGCCATTGCCACAAGATTGGATGGGAGGGGGTGTTTTAGGAGCGAAGGGATGCCCCCTCCCCCTGCCGCTGTGGGAAGTAGGATCTTAATCGCACAGCCCTCCGTAGTCGAATAGCACCCCGGCGACAAGGTGAGAAGGCAGGAGGGGCTCCCGGGGATGAGGGAAGGACACAACCACTGTCAGTATAAGGTTAGGGGGTGATCATACCCCTTCCTGGGGCTGAGGGGAGCTCTTGATGCCAAGCGAACAGCCGAGATCGACCCGCAGCTCTCCGACCTCAAGGGGACCCTGTCCCAGAGGCTGGAGCATTTCCAGCCGGAGCTCGGAGGGAAAGGGTCATCGCACCCAAAACGCTACCTCGGGACTTTTTCTTCACAGATGCTGAGCATTTCCAGCAACTTGTGTTTGCATTTCCACCCGGAGGTGGGTTTGTGGAGAGACACCATGGGACAGGAATGGGTGTGGGGTTTGATGGGGCAGTCGCAGAGACTGTCGAGAGAGAGAGAGAGGCAACCCCTGTGTCAGGGTTTGGAAAATCTCCGGCAGTTCTTCATTTCTCTCTCAGCCGAAGGCACTGCGTGCTTTGGTTTCCTTTCCTCTTGTACTCTCTCCCCCTGTGAAGAAAGCCAGAGTGAGTTTGTGGGCGGAGAGAGAGAGAGAAGGGACAGAAAGATGGAAATAAGGGAACATGACAAGGGAGTGAAATTAGAGCCAGCAGAGGTGAGAGAGGGGGTGAGAATCAGAGGGAGGAAGGAAGAGCAAGAAAACAGAAACAAAGGAGAATGGGGGGTAACAAGGTGTTGATGTGGATGAACACAGCAGGACAAGCAGCATCAGGGACGCAGGGAAGCTGATGTCAGAGATGATGGGAACTGCAGATGCTGGAGAATCCAAGATAATAAAATGTGAGGCTGGATGAACACAGCAGGCCCAGCAGCATCTCAGGAGCACAAAAGCTGACGTTTCGGGCCGAGACCCTTCATCAGAGACGGGGATGGGGTGAGGGTTCTGGAATAAATAGGGAGAGAGGGGGAGGCGGACCGAAGATGGAGAGTAAAGAAGATAGGTGGAGAGAGTATAGGTTGGGAGGTAGGGAGGGGAGAGGTCAGTCCAGGGAAGACGGACAGGTCAAGGAGGTGGGATGAGGTTAGTAGGTAGATGGGGGTGCGGCTTGGGGTGGGAGGAAGGGATGGGTGAGAGGAAGAACCGGTTAGGGAGGCAGAGACAGGTTGGACTTGTTTTGGGATGCAGTGGGTGGAGGGGAAGAGCTGGGCTGGTTGTGTGGTGCAGTGGGGGGAGGGGATGAACTGGGCTGGTTTAGGGATGCGGTGGGGGAAGGAGAGATTTTGAAACTGGTGAAGTCCACATTGATACCATTAGGCTGCAGGGTTCCCAGGCGGAATATGAGTTGCTGTTCCTGCAACCTTTGGGTGGCATCATTGTGGCACTGCAGGAGGCCCATGATGGACATGTCATCTAAAGAATGGGAGGGGGAGTGGAAATGGTTTGCGACTGGGAGGTGCAGTTGTTTGTTGCGAACTGAGCGGAGGTGTTCTGCAAAGCGGCCCCCAAGCCTCCGCTTGGTTTCCCCAATGTAGAGGAAGCCACACCGGGTACAGTGGATGCAGTATACCACATTGGCAGATGTGCAGGTGAACCTCTGCTTAATGTGGAATGTCATCTTGGGGCCTGGGATAGGGGTGAGGGAGGAGGTGTGAGGGCAAGTGTAGCATTTCCTGCGGTTGCAGGGGAAGGTGCCGGGTGTGGTGGGGTTGGAGGGCAGTGTGGAGCGAACAAGGGAGTCACGGAGAGAGTGGTTTCTCTGGAAGGCAGACAGGGGTGGGGATGGAAAAATGTCTTGGGTGGTGGGGTCGGATTGTAGATGGCGGAAGTGTCGGAGGATGATGCGTTGTATCCGGAGGTTGGTGGGGTGGTGTGTGAGAACGAGGGGGATCCTCTTTGGGCGGTTGTGGCGGGGGCGGGGTGTGAGGGATGTGTTGCGGGAAATACGGGAGACGCGGTCAAGGGCGTTCTCGATCACTGTGGGGGAAAGTTGCGGTCCTTGAGGAACTTGGACATCTGGGATGTGCGGGAGTGGAATGTCTTATCGTGGGAGCAGATGCGGCGGAGGCGAAGGAATTGGGAATCTGGGATGGAATTTTTGCAGGAGGGTGGGTGGGAGGAGGTGTATTATAGGTAGCTGTGGGAGTCGGTGGGCTTGAAATGGACATCAGTTACAAGCTAGTTGCCTGAGATGAAGACTGAGAGGTCCAGGAAGGTGAGGAATGTGCTGGAGATGGCCCAGGAGAACTGAAGGTTGGGGTGGAAGGTGTTGGTGAAGTGGATGAACTGTTCGAGCTCCTCTGGGGAGCAAGAGGCGGCGCCGATACAGTCATCAATGTACCGGAGGAAGAGGTGGGGTTCGGGGCCTGTGTAGGTGCGGAAGAGGGGCTGTTCCACGTAACCTACAAAGAGGCAGGCATAGCTGGGGCCCATGCGGGTGCCCATGGCCACCCCCTTAGTCTGTAGGAAGTGGGAGGAGTCAAAAGAGAAGTTGTTGAGGGTGAGGACGAGTTCGGCTAGGCGGATGAGGGTGTCGGTGGAGGGGGACTGGTCGGGCCTGCGGGACAGGAAGAAGTGGAGGGCCTGGAGGCCATCTGCATGCGGAATGCAGGTGTATAGGGACTGGACGTCCATGGTGAAGATGAGGTGTTGTGGGCCAGGGAATTGGAAGTCCTGGAGGAGGTGGAGGGAGTGGGTGGTGTCACGGACGTAGGTAGGGTGTTCCTGGACCACAGGGGAGAAAATGGAGTCCAGATAGTTGGAGATGAGTTCGGTGGGGCAGGAGCAGGCTGAGACGATGGGTCGACCAGGGCAGGCAGGTTTGTGGATGTTGGGAAGGAGATAGAAACGGGCCGTGCGGGGTTGGGGAACAATGAGGTTGGAGGCGGTGGGTGGGAGGTCCCCTGAGGTGATGAGGTCATGAACGGTGTTGGAGATGATGGTTTGGTGCTCGGGTGTGGGGTCATGATCGAGAGGGCGGTAGGAGGTGGTGTCAGAGAGTTGGCGTCTGCCCTCGGCGATGTAGAGGTCAGTGCGCCATACTACCACTGCGCCACCCTTGTCTGCGGGTTTGATGGTGAGGTTGGGGTTGGAGCGGAGGGAGCGGAGGGCTGCCTGTTCTGCGGGGAAGAGGTTGGAGTGGGTGAGAGGGGTGGAGAGGTTGAGGCGGTTAATGTCTCGACGGCAGTTGGAGATAGAGAGGTCGAGGGAGCTTTGGAGGCCTGGGGGTGGTCTCCAGGAGGAGGACTTGTGTTGGAAGAGGGTGAAGGGGTCAGTGGAGGGAGGTTTAGGCTCCCGGTTGAAGAAGTAGGCGTGGAGGCGAAGACGGCGGGAAGACGGCGGAAAAACTGCTCTATGTCCAACCGTGACTGGTATTCGTTGATGTGTGGTTGTAGGGGGTCAAAGGTGAGCCCCTTCCTGAGGACTGACCGTTCGTCCTCAGTCAGTGGGAGGTCTCGGGGGAAGGTGAACAAGCGGCAGGGCCGGGTGTGGCTGTCTCCTCTGGGGTTGCTGGCTGTGGGCGGAGCGATGAGGTCGTCGGCCGTGGGCGGGGTTCCATCGGTTTCGGCCGTGGGCGGGGTTCCGTCGGCCGTGGGCGGGGTTCTGTCGGCGTCGGCCGTGGGCAGGGCTCCGTCGGCAGTGGGCGGGGTTCCGTCGGCGGTTGGAGGATCGGGGTGGGCGGCAGCAGCAGCTGCGGTGAGGGTGGTGTGTGAGGTGTTGTACCTGGAAGTGGAGGTGGTGACTGCAGCAGCGGTTCCGGAAGTGGTGTGGCCGGCCGAGGCGGATGTGACGTCATCGGTGGGGTCTCCGGCCGTGTTTTCAAGGTCAATGGCGGCGGGGCTGGTACAGACTCGGGACTTGGGAGGCGTAGGAGTCCTCTTGTGGGTGGCAGGGGCCCGTGAGTTGGTTGTACTTAGGATTTTTGGTGTCCAGTAAAGCTGAGTGGAACTGGGTGTTCAGTCTGTGGATCCTGCGGAGGGTTAAAAACAGCAGGGGTCCTTTGCAGGTCTGGGAGAGGGAGGCTCTGAGCTGGGGCAGGCTGGATTGCAGTGTGTCGAGGTGCCGGCGCATGGTTGCGAGTGTCTGTTTCAGGAGTCGCAGGGAGAAACGCTTCTGAAGGGTCTGAATATTCTGGGTGTGGAGGTGATGTCAGCCTGTCTGCTGTGTTCATCTCCCTTCCCCCCCCCCCCCCCAATCGTCCTGCTCCTTTACCCACCTCGTCCTGCTCCTTCTTCCCCCACCTCGTCCTGCTCCTTCTTCCCCCACCTCGTCCTGCTCCTTCCCCCCCGCGCCCTGCTCCTTCCCCCCCCGCTCCCGTCCTGCTCCTTCCCCCCCCCTCGCCCTGCTCCTTCCCCCCCCCGCCCTGCTCCTTCCCCCCCCCCTCGCCCTGCTCCTTCCCCCCCCCCTCGCACTGCTCCTTTCCCCCCCCCCTCGCCCTGCTCCTTTCCCACCCCCCCCGTCCTGCTCCTTTCCCACCCCCCCCGTCCTGCTCCTTTCCCCCCCCGCCGT